>NW_023270377.1:6367646-6631126 GCF_011800145.1 Mirounga leonina | reverse complement strand
CAATTAGCACATCAAACCTGCGATTTCATAGGTATTAATGCTTGGGGTGAAAATAAGTAGAGGATTTAATTTAAAGCCAATCTGTAGAAACTGTTAATAGCACCAGTGGTACATGGAAATGTCAAAAATTGTAAATGTGCAAAGTCAATGATCGACATTCCGGAAACGCTGAGTTCGAATCACCTGGATGAACGAGATAGCACAGAGTTCATTCCTCTTCCAAACTCAGGCTTTCTTCCCTCTCTATATGCCCGGGGTTTCCATACCATGGCTCACTTTGAGCAGCAACAATATCTGGGGGCTTTGAAGAAGTGCAGAATCCTGGGCTCTCCCCCAGAGCCACTCAGCCAGCAGCCCTGGGCAGGCGGGGGTGGGGATGGCGTCATGTTGTGACCAGCCCTCCAGGGGTTCTGACAAATCCTGCTTCAGCTCAGCCTTCTGAGCCTGAACCTCAGCGAGGCGGAAAGTCTGCTGAAACCATGTGCAGGAGTGTGGGTAGGGGGTGGGGTGGGAGCAGGGCCGTCCACGGCTGGCATCAGGCCCTAAGAGGGTGAAGACCACTGCTCTCTGAAGTTCCTGCCACCACGTTTCTCTGCCATTTATTGCTGTGTTCATGAATCCGTATGCTTTAGCTATAAATAACCCAAACCTTGCCGGGCCATCAGCAGGGCACATCCGGTATGTACGAAATGGCTGGTGGGTGTCTGGGACCTCCCCACACCAACAAGACCCTCGATGACCCAGCTGGGGGCTGCCTAGCCCCCAGATCACAGCAGCTGTCTCCCCAGAGCCTGGATCTCTTCGTGTTTCTGACTCTTCCTGAGTCTGTGCTCTCTGCCCAGCGTGGCTCCTCCTTTCATTCCTCCTGACAGGGCTCCAGCCGTGGCTTCCAGCTTAGACTGATGCTTAGGTCCGTGCTGGTGTCCCACCTGTGTTCCCCCCCCCCCGCCCTGCTCCTCAGCTCTCTGTCCTCCAGGGCTCCTCCCTGGAGGGCTAGGCCCACTCTGTCCACAGTGAAGTCCAGAGACTTCTGTTCATCCATTGACCCCCTCCCTCTATCCAGCAAATACTGAGAACCCACATGCCCTTGGCCATGGGGTGATGGACGAGCGGGTCCGATGATCACAGCACCTGACTACATGACAAGTTGAGATGTCCTCGGGCTGCAGCTGGCCAGCCACCACTCCAAGCCCCACCTGGTGGGGTTCTCTGATCCTGCAGAACCTGGCGCTCATCACAGACGCTCAAATCACAGCGTCAGGCCGGGGTCCCCGATGTAATCACCAGGGTCCTTATAAGAGGGAGGCAGGAGGGTCAGAGAGATCTGCAGGGGCTACCGTTGCTGGCTTTGAAGATGGAAGAGGAGGCCACGAGGCAAGGAATGGGTGGCCTCTGGAAGTTGGAAAAGACAAGGAAACGGTTTCCCCCGGAGGCTCCAGAAGAAAAGTGGCCCAGCTAACACCTTGGTTTTAGCGCAGGGAGACCCATTTTAGACTCTTGTCTTCCAGAACTGGAAGATGATGCATCTGTGCTGTTTGAAGTCACTTAAGTACGGGCTCGTATGTTACAGCAGCAGCGAGAAGCTACTACACTCTCCTTACAGATGGAGCCCTGTATCTAGGAGGTTCAGCCATCCTTGATTTCCTCAAATTCTTTCCATGCCAGCAGTGATCAGACTCATTTTTAAAAATTGGAGCCCTGTGGTTTTGCCCGGAAAAAAACGCCTTCACGTACCAAGAAATATTCACTGGAGGGAAATAATCGTCGGGTCCAATGTGCAGACACCTTGGGCGTGTGCTCCCCAGCTGACGACTGGCAGACCTGAATGGCACCATGCAGGGAAAGGAGTTCCCCAAAGCTGGCCAGGCTCAGAGCGCCTGGAGCAGGTTGCATGAACCGGTCAGCGGAAGCCAGTTCGCTTTACACTTGAGGGTTCTATGTACACTTCATGCTTAGTGCTCAATTTTTAATGTGAGCTGATAAATTCTCTACTACTTAAGGTCAATGTTTATCCTGGAAAAGAGGATCTATTTTTTATCCTCTAGGCCTACTGGAATAATAACAGTGAAAGCCAAGCCCTTTATATTCTTCATCTCATGGAACACCCAGGGCAATCCCAATGATTGTTACTGTCCTTGTGCCATTTCCCCCATTTGTACAATGGAGGACATAGAGGTTCAGAAAGGTTAACTGACTCAGCTCAGGTCACACAGCCAGCCCGTGGTAGAGGCAGCCTGGCCCTGGCAGAGAGCATGATTTCTAAACTAGGGGTGAGGACCACCTTGAATTTAGGACATTCTGACTTAAAGCAAACAGCCTTTCCTGAGAAAACAGCCTTAGAAATCATAGACAATTCAGAGAGAGAGAAAAAGTAGACAGTGACTGAGCCTGGGGCCCGAGGTTAGATGTGTGAACATCTACCTGTGCTCCTTAATTTTGACAATTTCTGTGATATTTCTCCAATCAATACACAAATCAACCATGATGCTATTTTCCCAAACATAGCCTAGGTGGGTCTGTTTATCTTAGATTGAACATCATGATGGCTTCATCGTGACCCCGAGCTAGAATCTCTCCATGTCTCACCCTTGACTTGGAACCCAAGTTCACCGACTGCGAGTGACTTTGATCTTGACTCTGAACAGGTTCCAAAGAGGCCAGAAACCCGTGGAAAGCATGCTCCAGAGACCGGCTCTGATATCTCAGGCACCAGGAAAAATTGTCCCTGTGCCAAATGCTTTTTTACTCCGGAAACAGAAAACCTTACAATCGTTTTAAAGTTCAAAGCTAACTTCCTAAAAAGGAACTTAGAGAAAAGAAGGCTTTCCTCCAGCATTCAGGAATCCACCAAGGAATGTTTTTATCACTCAGATGAGAGAAAAAAAAAATATCTTTATAGATATACTCACTTTCATGAGTGGATTTTAGCTCATTACGTCAGGGTTTAATGAAGTTAAAATACCTGGAAGTTTTTTTGTCCCATTAGTGGGATTTAATGGGAATTTGTTTGGGCTCAGGGATGCCGAGTGAATCAGCTATGAGAGAGAAATTGGGTTTTCCTAACCCACCTATTTGGACAGCAGTATGGGGGGTGGAGTGAGCTGAGGGGCCTTGGGAAAGGGGCGGTGGGGGGGTAGGTTGTCCATCTCATCACATCTTACCACTGCCCTGGGCAGACGTGCAGCAAATACTGATTGGCTGGACAAGGTGAGAAGGAGTCAGCATGCCAGGAGCTCAGTGTCGTGATGGATTGAAACCCCGACACAAGGAGGTCATATAAACTTGACTCAGGATTGAGCAATGCTTCCCGAGTCAACCCCAGGGAGCCACTTCCAGATAGGACCTGGAGCTCAAGGTCCTCAGACCAGCTTGCCTTCCTCCCTTCTCCCAGCTGGTCGCTACCCCAGAGGCTCCCAAGCGTTTCTGAGCCTTTGAAGGCAGTATCCAAGCTGCTTGTTCTCTGGAGAGCCTGTTCTCTCTGGAGGAAACATACTCATTAAATAATAATGAATCAGCGCCCCATTTTTAAACTCATCAAAGATCCGGATAATAAATGGGCGGAGCTTCTAACCATGGGAGACACTGGTGCTGGTGCATGAGCCTCCAGTCAAAAGTGAAGGTGACCGAGGCAAAGCCAGCTACTGCTGGAGTACAGGAGTGCGGGGTGAGTTCCCTGTGGGGTGGGTTGACCATACAGACCCCCACTGGGATCTCCAGGAGGCTTTGGGGTCCAGGCATCGTGGGTTGCAGGCCACCTCGCTCTCCCTTCCTCTGCTCCAGCAAACCCATCCCATCAGCAGCCTTTATACGGGCCTCATGCTTCACCTCATGGTTCACGTCTCTGCCTCTTCCATCCCCATGCCCTGCAGGGTTCCCACTCCACCTGCAAATATGCTCTGTGCGAAAGTGTGCTCTTTGAAGGACTTGGATCATTCAAATAGGGTAAGCATGAAAATATTACCTTATTTTCAAGTTAGAGAGCCTTACTTTATAACACATAAAACCATACCCATTAGTTCTTCTCCTCTTGTAAACAATTAAGAAGTGATGTAAGATTGTTTAATGATGCTCAGCTCAAAGGCCACTTCCTTCATGCAGGCCTCCCTGATACCCCTTTGATAATCGCCCCAACCTTCATTTGAACACGTGATTTTTTTCCCCATCCCTAAGGCAAGGCCAGTGGAGGTAGAAAGATTGAGAGATGGCCTGATTCAGGTTCCCAGACACCCAGGTTCTTAATTAGCCACCTGAGCTCTTCTCCCAAAGAAACCCACTAAGGAACATTCCAGGCGGACGCCCCCTCTATAGTGCTTTGCCCTGACCCAGTGGGGTCTCCCAGGGCCACTCAAGGACTGCTACCAACCAGGGAGAAGGGTGCAGGCTGCCATTTTCCTGTGGGCATTTCCTCTATGTCCAGAAGACCACAGCTCCAAAAGTGGGGGAAGGTGAACCCAAGGTGATGAGAAAAGTAATTCCTCCTGAGGTCCAGGCTGCTCTGCCCCAGCAGCTCCCTGAGACGCCAGGGGGAGCTCTGGAAAACAACGGCCGGGAGGCTCAGAGCTATAACCCCATGGCTCAACCCGCCGAAGTGCCTCTAGGTCCCACAGTCCGAAACCACCCTTGGAGGGAGGAGGGGATTCTGTGCCCCCATCATGGAGGGAGGGCCCCTAACCCAGCCTTGGGGTTCTTGTTCTCCTCTGCCACCGTGGTCCCATCTGTGCCCCCAGACCTTCTGCCAAGCCTCACTTGCCTAAGCTGTTCACAATTATTTGATGAAGGAATACAGGAAGGAATTGTGCCATTCTGTGGTGGTGCTGGGGAGTATCCTTACTTGGGGAGGCAATGCGCTCGTGGAGCTGGAGAAAGGGCCCTGAGGTAGGCGATGTTTGGTGTCAGGCTGGGAGGCTTGCGTGGGCTGTTAGAACTCGCCTCCTCTGAGCCTCTGGGCTGGTCTGTCCACTGGTGGAAGCACCCTGGGCTGCCCCGCTGAGGCCAGAGAGGCCTCCCACAGGCAAGGGAGAGTTCTTTAAGCAATTGTCTTCCTCCATCTCTGGCCACGGGGAGAAAGGTGTGGCCCCTGACTCCCACCACCTTGCTGTCACCCTGCCTCTCCCGTGGGGGTCCTCTGTAAGGGCGGGCTTTGCCAGACACAACACTTTGGACTCCAGGAAGGGGTGGGGTTGAGAGTGGGGTTGGGGAGATGGTCTGTTGTCTGACTTCCCAGAAAGCTTAAGACACCCCTGGAGACGTTGGTTCCTACCACTGCCAGGCTGTGCGATGCCAAGAGCACCAGAGAACAGGCAGCACTGAACACGGAAGAGAAAGTCGGAGTGGCACACGGAGAGGGGAGGGGAGGACAGAGGTGTGACAGGGGCTTGGGCCATTCCCATCAACGGTCTTCCTGCCTTAACCTGAGCATTGTTCCAAAAGGCAAAACCGGGTGGGTCATCGGCAGAACATCATCGGCAGAACACGGCAGAACGGTCACAAATCCGGGAGCCCCAAGTCTACTTCTGCTTTGCCAGTGACTATGCAAACATCCCAGATTTTAAATCAAGAGAGAAAAGAAGAGCCCACCCACCACCTCCAAGAGCAGCACGTCCCGCGACGTGTGAGTCACACCATGCTTTGGCTTGATGCCAGGCAGGTATATGCGTCTGGAAGGTTCAGAGGGGCCGGGCCTTTTGTCCTTTTGAGATGGGACCCTGAGGCGCAGGGGCAGGAGGAGGGGGCAGCACTGCGGGGGGCTGTCACTCCAGGGCTGAGACGTCCGGTCCCCCGGTGTGCTTCCTGACCCCGAGGTTTGAGCCGTGGCACATAGTAATCATGGTTTGTTTGGCACTTTACAGTTTACATATATATGGTTTTTATTACGGCTGGAGCCATGGGCACACAGGACTCCGCGCTCAGAAGGGCCCCTCACTTGGTTTAACGCTCTGCTGTTGCCATTCTTAATACTTTTAAAATGCTTCATTCTTGAAATTTTCAACCAATTTCGAACAAAGGGCCTCACATGTTCAGTTTGCACGGGGCCCTGCCAATGATGTAGCCAGTCCTGTGTGTTATCTCACTGGCCCCCATAGCTTTGACAGGAGGGGGGCCCCACTTCACAGATGGGCAAACTGAGTCCCGGCAGGGAATGGTGAAGCCAAGACTAGACTCAGGTCTCCACAGTGAAATTCTCTCTTGGGGCTCTTTCTCAATGAGTGGATGCATGGTCTCAATTTTTGGAGACCCTTCTCCGTCACACACCTGCCTGGGGTCTTTCCAATCCGGCCGCAACCCCCATTCCCTCTCTTATTTCATCTTGTTTCATTAAGAATACCAAAACTGTTTGCTCACCTGCCAGTGAGGTGCTCCTGGGGGGTGGGGCCCCCCTGGACGATGCTTCTTCTCCTGTCCTCTGTCCTGTCCGGGGGCCCCCCTGAGCAGGTCGCCGTGTCCCCAGCAAGATCTGCACGCCCTCCACCCCGTCCCAGAGAGCCTGCAGCCAAGCGCTTTGTCCTCTCCTAGAAAAGGCTCCCGGGGAAGCATTCCTGACCTTCAGACCCGTCTCGGCCCAGAGCTGGCCCCATGCCCATGACAATCACTTCCTGCCTGGGTGTTTACCTTCCTGGGTCCTGTGGGCCCAGCCAGGGTGGAGGTTGCATGCACCTGACCCAGAGGCCAGGCAGGAGTGAAGGAGCCACCCATGGTCAAGGCGGGGAATGGTTATTACCAAACCCCGGGGCAAGGTAACACCGATGGTCCCTTGGCACACCCGACCCCTCACCCCTCAGCACTGGCCAGGCAGCCACACAGCACTTGACTCTGAGGCTTGGGAACGGGCTTGGAGTCCTCTAGGGTTCCATGCACTTCTTGCACCTTGCCATCATGCCTCAGCTTGGTCACCTCCAGCTGTGGGACACCCGCTGCTTTGTGAGGGTGCTTGCCCCATTACTATGATTATTATTATTATTTTTTTAAAGATTTTATTTATTTATTTGACAGAGAGAGACACAGCGAGAGAGGGAACACAAGCAGGGGGAGTGGGAGAGGGAGAAGCAGGCTCCCCGCAGAGCAGGGAGCCCGACGCGGGACTCGATCCCAGGACCCTGGGATCATGACCTGAGCTGAAGGCAGTTGCTCAACCAACTGAGCCACCCAGGCGCCCCTACTATGATTATTATTATTGCTAACAGCTACCTTCTATTGGGCAACAGGAACCGGGCTAAGTACTTTATTTAAGCACTTTATGCAATCCTTGTGTGATCTCTGTGAGCAGAGAATTATACCCATTTTACGAATATGGGAACAGAGGCTTAGAGAAGTTGATCGTCCTGCCCAAGTTCACATAGCTAGTAAGTTGGGGACCCAGGATTCAAACTAGCCCAATTGGTATTAGAAGCTGGGTTCTTTTTTTTTTTTTTTTTTTTTAGAAGCTGGGTTCTTAACCACTACCATCGTTTGCCAAGCTTAATTGCCAGAATGTTCATTTTTATAAACTCAAATCGGCCATTGTATTGGCTCTCTCTTGCCGGCCACAAATTAACCCCAGACATGGTAGCTTGAAATAGCACACATTTGTCATCTCACAGTTTCTGTGGGTCAGGAATTGGGGCACAGCTTAGATGGGTGCTCTACTCAGGGTCTCACACGGGCTGTAATCCAGGTCTCCTTCCAGGCTTATGAGATTGTTGGCCGCATTCAGTTCCTTATGGGCTGTTGGACTGAGGGCCTCAGCCCCTCACTGACTGTTGGCCTGAGGCCATCTCATGGGCCTCTCTACTGTGACACCTCGTCACCAGGAAGATGGAAGTCACTGTCTTTTGTAGTCTACTCACAGAAGTAACAGCCCATCACTTTTGCTGCCCTCTACTTGCTAGGAGAAAGTCATCAGGTACAGCCTACACTCAAAGGTAGGGGATTACACAAAGGCACGAATGCCAGGAGGTAGGGATTGCTGAGAGCCATCTTTGAAGAGCTGTCTACCGCAGCCACCCGATGGCCACAAAACACTCGTTTCAGTTTTGCCTCTAAAAGCCAGGTAGAAGTAGTCTCTTATCCATCTGTCATCCATCCATCCATCCATCCATCCATCCATCCAACCATCCATCCAACCATCCATCCATCCAAACATCCCTTCATTTATTTAACAAACATTTGAGCAGGATATTATAAGCCAGACCCCACATTAGGCTCAGAAGATACCAGAATAAATATAGTTATTCCCACTCGCCCTCCTCGTCCCCCACCACCAAAGGCTCCCCGTTGAGCTTCCATAGATACCGGTGTTGCAGGGAGGGTCTGCCAAAGACCTGTTCTTCAGGAGCATCTTCCCTTCAACTGCTACACTTCTGCAACTCCTTCTCTTCCGCTCACTCTCCTTTCATTGTTGCACTCGTTTAAAACCCGTATTTTAAGCAAGTCCTAAGTGCAAAGTGTTATGGTAGCTGGGGCACGTGTGCATGTGTGTGCATGAGTGTGTGTGTGTGTAGGGTTATATCTGATTTTCTTGGCATGCTTTCCCCCTTCCTCATTAGCAGTTTTCTTGTCTTCCCTTAGTTCCCAAGGGAAGTGGGCCCGAAGCTTTTTGGAGACGCTTCTCCTGCCACGGAGACTCACGGTGCCCAGCTCAGAGCCCTGCCTGCAGTAAAGCAGACTGTTGGAGAGGTGCCTGGTGGAGTGAGAGCAGGGGCTGAGCAGGAACAGATTCCCCCCTCCCGGATGGGCAGGGCCAGAGGAAAACAAGGGAAACGTGGGCCGCAGCCTTACCTGCCTATGGACCCCATCTCCTGACCCTGCTCCCCAGAGACCAGGGCTGAGTGACAAGAGTTGACGGGGTCTGTGGGATTTACATCTTAAGGTAGCTAGTGGATGTCTTGGGAGAGGAATGGTCAAATCTTTCATATGGGAGACCATTTATTTCATATCTTTGGTGAGCACCTAGTAGGTGTAGATACCGTGCTAGGCCCTGGGGGTGCCGCTGGGAGCATCTCGAAGGTGAATCTAATTTCTTTTTTTCCCCTCCACTCCATCTCACTGCTTTGGAATAGCCCTCCAGCAGTTCTTAGTCTGACTAGAGCAACGGCCTCTAAACAGGTCTCCTGGCTCAATTGCTTCCAGTCCTTCCCACTCCATCCCACTCAGTATGCCATGTGAGTCTGCTCACAGCCCTGATCTTGTCACTTTCTTGCTCAAAAACATTTTACATAACCTCCGCGAACAGTTTCGTGAGTATTGGTCTAGAAATGTTCCCTCTGTACCTAACCTCTCTCTCTCTCTCAATCTCGCTCTGTCTCACACACACATGCACGCACACACACCCCCCCACCAACACACACCCGTGTATTTTCCTCAGGTGGGGCCACAGCTTATATACACTGTTCTATGTTGTCTTGATGGTTTTCCAATTCTGCACACATTGGAGACCTGCACTCTTTAATGACCATCTACTGCTCTGCTGTAAGAATATTCTGGGATGATACTGACGGCCATGAACTGAATGTTTGTGTCCCCAAGATTCATATGTTGGAAACTAACCCCTAAAGTGATGGTCTTAGGAGCTGGCGTCTGTGGAAGGTTATTAGGTCATGAGAATTCTGCCTATGAGGGACTTATAGAGTCTTAACGAAAGACATCCCGGAGACCTCCCTTGCCCTTCCACTATGGCTGTCTATGAACCATAGAGGGCTCTCACCAGACAGTGAATCTGCCAGCACCTTGATCTTGAACTTCCCAGCCTCCCCAACTGTGAGAAATAGATTTCCGTTGTTTATAAGCCTCCCAGCCTATGATATTTTGTTATAGGAGCCCAAATGGATTAAGACACAGAGAAATCCCTTTCAAGACCTGGGATGTCCTTGACCAGAAGCTTTTGTGATGTTTTCTGGGTGATAATTTTTGATAGCTCATTAACAGACTTAATAATCATAAAACAAACATTTTATTTTATTTATTTATTATTTATTTATTTATTTATTTATTTATTTTAAAGATTTTATTTATTTATTTGAGAGAGAGAGGATGAGAGAGAACACATGAGAGGGGATAGGGTCAGAGGGCAAAGCAGACTCCCTGCCGAGCAGGGAGCCCGATGCGGGACTCGATCCAGGGACTCCAGGATCATGACCTGAGCCGAAGGCAGTCGCTTAACCAACTGAGCCACCCAGGTGCCCAAAACAAACATTTTAAAGTGACGATTATAAATGTGCATTGGCAGGAATTGAACATTGAAGTGTAGTAAGTTTAATTCCTTACAAGAGAATTTCTTTTAAGATTATCTAATAACTTCCTTTGTTGAGCTTGCTGTTGGGAGTGGGGAGAGGAGAAGAATTTCAATGTTTTAAATTAAAAAAAATTATAATTGTTATTTTAAAAATACATTTGATTTTTGTTTTAAGTAGGCTTCATGCCCAGCATGGAGCCCAATGTGGGGCTTGAACTCATGACCCTGAGATCAAAACCTGAGCTGAGATCAAGAGTCAGACCCTTAACTGCGTGAGCCACCAGGCACCCAAACAAACATTTGAAATATATAAAGGCCTGATCAAGAAAAAGGACTGATCAGAAGCATGAATAATTACCATGATATCTATTGGCCACCTCTGGGCCAGGCTCAGTTCTAAGCACTTTACACAAATTAGCTTGTTTAATCATCACTATGGTCTTACGATGAGAGAGCCAGGTATATAGAGATTCAGTAGCTTGCCCAAGGTCACGTGAAATTTCCTGAACACACAGAAATGCTGAAAAAAGTATATATATATTACATATATCAGATGATATATGTAACGTAAATATATATTTGATCTCAAAAGTAAGACAGGTAAATCTCTAGGGTGCCATAATTTTATATCTACCCCGGTAAGCTAGTTTATTAGGGATTATACACATGTGGCCAGAAGATATGTTTGTTTTAAGTTCACAGCTATGGGGGAACAAGAATAAAAACTTTGGACCTGAACACAGCAGGAAGTTTGGAGAGGAATTATGGCAAATAATAAAGCAATTGTCCCAGGCCATAAGTAGAAAGAGAATCACCAATAAGAAAATAGAGAACAAGCTGGGTTTGTATATGGGGTCCAAAGTTTTGCTGCTCATGAAGCACAGAAACTCTAAGATAGAAGTTGAGGGAAAAAGTTGAGAAACTGTGAACCATTAAGATTGAGGTAGAAATGACTATGGGGAGCTGTCCACCATCTGGGGCACTACTGGGGGCAACTCCATCACCACACCCTAAAGATTATTCCCAATGAGGATGAGCTCACACACAAAAATTATAAAACATTTGGGGAAGACCAATATGAAGGATATAAATTATTAAAACATTAGTATAACAAATCAAAACATTTGAGTAAGTCCAATATGAAGAAAAGCATTCCACGAAAATGGGAGGGTTGACATATGAGGAGATAGAAACAATAGAATAATATAAAAAGACACATTTAAAAAATAAGTCTGTTTTGGGGCACCTGGGTGCTCAGTCGTTAAGCATCTGCCTTCGGCTCAGGTCATGACCTCAGGGTCCTGGGATCAAGCCCCGCATCGGGCTCCCTGCTCCGCGGGAAGCCTGCTTCTCCCTCTCCCACTCACCCTGCTTGTATTCCCTCCTCGCTGTGTCTCTCTCTGTCAAATAAATTAATAAAATATTTTTAAAAAAAAGAATAAGAAATTAATTTTTAAAATTAAGACTTTATTTTTTAGAGCAGTTTTAGATTCATAGCAAAACTGAGAGGAAGATACAGAGGTTTCTCATTTACCCCCTGCCCCAACCCATGCACAGCCTCCCCCACTATCAACATCCCCCACCAGGGTGGTATGCTTGTTACAATAAATGAATCTACATTGACACATCATTATTATCCGAAGTCCATAATTTACATTGGGGTTCACTCCTGGTGGGTTTAGATGAAGATATAGTGATATATATCCATTATTATGGTACATTACGGAGTATTTTCACTGTACGAAAAATCATTTGTGTTTTCCCTACTCCCTCACCCCACCTCTATAACCCTTGGCAACCACTGATCTTTGTACTGTCTCCATTGTTCTGCCTTTACCAGAATGTCATAGAGTTGGAATCATACAGTATGGAGCCTTTTCAGATTGGTTCCTTTCACTTAGTAATGTGCTACAAGTCTTTTCATGGCTTGATAGCTCATTTGTTTTTAGGGCTGAGGAAAATAATTTTTTAAAAAAGTAGTTTCAGAGAAGAACTAAATAGAAATTGTAGAAATAAAAAAATATTGCATAAAAAACACTTAGCTACAGGGTGACTGGCTGGCTCAGTCAGAGTGTACAACTCTTGATTTTGGGGTCATGAGTTTGAGCCCCATATTGGGTGTAGAGATTACTTAAAAATAAAATCTTAGACTGTTGAATCACAGACCTGTACCTCTGAAACAAATAATACCTTATATGTTAAAAAAAAAAAAAGATATTAGGAAGGAAAAATGAAGGGGGGGAAATCAGAGGGTGAGATGAACCATAAGAGACTATGGACTCTGAGAAACAAACTGAGGGTTCTGGAGGGGAGGGGGGTGGGGGGCTGGGTTAGCCTGGTGATGGGTATTAAAGAGGGCACGTACTGAATGGAGCACTGGGTGTTATACGCAATCAATGAATCGTGGAACACTACATCAAAAACTAATGATGTAACGTATGGTGATTAATATAATAAAAAAAATGTAAAAAAAAATAAAATCTTGGGGAAAAAAAAAGCTTAGCTAAACACAACTTTCAATTTGGTCATTTGGGCAATATATTTGCCTTCTCTGGCCTTTGTAGCTTGTGTGCTTGTCTTTCTCCTCCACAGAAATAATCAGCACTTGGAGCTCTGGGACCTCATCCATGATCTCTCTCCATCTCCTCCCCAAGTTAGTATGGATATTCAGTGAGTACGTTTGAAGAGTTAACCAATTGATCCCTTGGAGTCAAATATAAGTTAAATTTGTACGGTAAGTCAAGCCCATTTCTATAAGCTCTTTAGGCCCTATTGAAACCATTATTTCCCCACTTAGTGATCTGGCCAGGATAGAGTTAATAGGTACCCTTAAGCCACATTTTAAAGCCTTTCATTACTATTGTAATGTAATATACTAATGTAATATACTATTACATTACTATTACTAACCATTATTTTTAAAATAATACCTTTTTAAACTAATAATATTCATGTGCACCTAGAAAAATACAAAGGAGTCAGTAAATACCACTTGTAATCACACTAGTTAAAATTAATTAAAATTGGGCATCTGGGTGGCACGGTCGATGGTTAAGCATCTGACTCTTGGTCTTAGCTTGGGTAGTGATCTCAGGGTCATGAGGTTGAGCCCTATGTTGGGCTCTGCACTCAGTGTGGAGCCTGCTCAAGATTCTCTCTCCCTGGGGAACCTGGGTGGTGCAGTCAGTTGAGCCTCTGACTCGTAGTTTCCACTCGGATCCTGATCCCGGCGTGGTGGGATAGAGTCCCCGAGTCAGGCTCCTCGTTCAGTACTGAGTCTGCTTGGGACTCTCTCTCCCTCTGCCCTTCTCCCCCCAAGAATAAATAAATAAATCTTGAAAAAAAGTTTTTTCTCTCTCCTGGGGCACTTGGGTGGCTCAGTTGGTTAAGTGTCAGACTCTTAATTTCAGCTCAGGTCATGATCGCAGGGTTGTGAGATCGAGCCCTGCACAGGGCTCTGCACTGAGCGTGGAGCCTGCTTGGGATTCTCTCTCTCCCTCTCCCTCTCCCTCTGCCCCACCCCACCTCACGTGCTCTCTCTCTCCAAAATAACAAAATTAAGTTAATTAAAATTAATTTTGTTCCATACACTGTGCTAAGTTTTGGGGGTGTAGCAATGCATATTTTCATATGATTTTTGTTTATCTTTTATTTATTTTTAAAGATTTTTATTTATTTATTTGACAGAGAGAGAGAGAACACAAGCAGGGGGAGGGGCAGGCAGAGGCAGAGGGAGAAGCAGGTTCCCCAAGGAGCAGGGAACCCAATGCAGGGCTTGATCCCAGGACCCCGGGATCATGACCTGAGCCGAAGGCAGACGCTTAACGACTGAGCCACCTAGGGGCCCCTAATTTTTGTTTATTTTTATATAGATTTTTGAGTGTATAATATACACATTTACAAAAGTGGGATCCTACCTTGTATGCCATCATGTATCCTCCTTTTTAAACTTCAAACCATCCCAGCATTTTCTTGTGTATTATCTAGTCTTTGAAACATGATTTTAATTAATTGGTGCCTAATATTCCATTTTATGGATGAGGCACAATTTCTCTAACCAGACACTTTATTTTTTAAAGATTTATTTATTTATTTGAGAGAGAGCAAGAGCATGGTGGGGAGGGGCAGAGGGAGAGTCTCAAGCTGATGCCACACAAGTGCAGAGCCTGATGCAGGGCTCAGTCTCATGACCCTGAGACCCCAACCTGAGCCAAAAAAAAAAGAGAGAGCGAGAGATTTAGACGGGTTTATCTTGTATGATCTTCACGGCATTGGCCCTGCCTGGGAAGACAGCCTTTATCCATTCACTCAATTGATGAGCATTGATGGAGCACCAATGATGTACCAGAAAGTGCTCTTGATATTGGGTTGTAGTAGCAGATGAGGCGTAGAGTCTCTCTTCTCATGCAACTTGGAGTCTACTGTGATATTTTTTCTCCCATTTTTTTTCGGAGGAGGAAACCGGGATCTAAGAGGTCAAGAGAGTTGCCCTCCTTCCCCAGCTGGCCCTGGCAGAGCCAGGAAAGGAGCCAAGTCCAGCATGGCTCTTGCCCTTGCCCTTGCCCTTGCCCTCCCTCCCTTCCTCCCTCCCTCCACTTCCGGATTGTCCCAGGCCCCGGGAATTTTGTTCCCTGCCATGCACACATTTTGCTCGCTGCATCCATTTGAGAAGCAAGCTTGACTCAGGCTTCCCATGGCTCATTCTGATTCACTATGACTGTAGAGAGAGCTGGACAGTCTTCCTGTTGGTTAATGAGTACCAGCGTCCTAACTGGGCCAAGGCTGGGCTTGTATACTGGCATTGCCCTGGAGCATGTTGGCAGATGAGTGGGTGGCAGAAGTCGGGGCCTCCCTGAGATGTGTATAGGCACTGGAACGATAGAGGAGGGCCCTGAGACTTGCGGCTAGCCCGGAGGAATGCGGGAGCCCCACTGTTGTTCTAGACGCTGGGTTCCCACTGCCTCCGCCACACACCCCGACTTCGCACCCAGGCACCAGGATCCCACTTGGAACCCTCTCTCTGACGAGCAGCTTCTCTTGGAATTGACCCACTTGTTCATTTGTTAACAGAAACAAGAGCTCTTCTGTACGAGGTAATTATGAAGTGATGATATTGGGATATTGGGAATATCTTAGACATGGCGGTGCTAAAGAGCATGACAGCTCATCACCCTCAGCCCCCCGTCAGGGCACCCACTCTCTTCTTGGGGTGCCCAGAGTACCTGCTGAATGGGGAAGGATGTGGAGAAGGCTCCAGTTGGTCAGCTCAGCATAACTGCTCATTCCGCCCTCACGTTATTGCTGGTCTGAACTTCCAGGAGGCGGCTCTGTCGTCCTGGACTGGCATGGGGATCAAGAAGCTCCTGGGGTAGGAATCCCCACAAAGCACTGGGCCCATGCTGAGTTGTTGAGCCCATTGGAAATAGGGTTTTCTTGGGAAAAGAAGCTGCCCCAAGCTTCAGGCTTGTTGCCGCACATGCTTGCTTTTGCTGCTCTTTGGAGAGGCGGCATTTCAACATGGTAGCCAACAGGCAAACATTCCACTCAAAACTAACCCCAAGAGCCAGGGCTGTTTCTCTCAGAAAAGCTGTGAAGTGTGCCTCTTTCTCCCTCCGCCCCTCCATGATTGGTTTTCACTTATTATTATAGGCTCCTGGAGGGCAGGGACCAAGGCTTATCTGTTTATCTGTTTCCTGGCATGTAGCAGGTGCTTGATGCAAATCTGTGAATTGCCAAAGCATTTTCCTGAAGTGGGCACATGGAAGCCTCTGGATTTGCAAGGTGCCCATAAGGTTGTGCTCCTAACAGGAGAGAGAGAGAAGACAGGACCGCTTGCCTCTTCTGAGAAAGCCATTCTGATGTGATCTCACCTCTGGGTCCTGTGGTGGGAGAGCCCAGTGATTAGGGGTGTGGGTTCTGGAATTTGGCAGCTCTGAGCTCACACCTACCCACCTCTACCACCCACTCAAGGCAGTCACCTCCTGTCTCTCTGACCCACTTATCAGTTTCCCCACATCTGAGATGGGAGTGCTACAGCTAGCCTCTTGGGCTGGGTGGGGAGAAGTGAGCTTCCTTGGGGAAGATGCTTCACTCTGGGCCTGGGCCCCACAAGACCAGAAGCCATGGCACCTGCTGGTCGCCTTAGGTGGGACCATCTGAAACTGCTGCTATTCAACCATTTTTGACCTACAAAATGGTGGTTTCTCATCGTTCAACCTGACATTGTCACCCCACTGACCACCTGGATGCTGGTGCTGGAGGGGGGCTTGTGCTGAGGCCCCTGCCCACCCCTCCCCGAAGGAGTCAGCCCCCATTGGAGACAGAAGCACCTGCATGGTCACCCCCTACAACTCTCTTCTTGCTAGGTGGGGAGATGGAAACCAGGGATGTAGGTTCTTGCCCAAAGATACACAAAGAGGGGACCTAGGACTGGAATCTGATTTTTTGACTCCTAATTCAGTTCTCTTCCCTCTGCGTTGGTCTCAAGCTGCTGCCATGGTGGGAGGCAGGGCTGGGTGCAGATGGGTCAGCTACCTACACGAGGTGCTAAAGCACCCCCAGAAATGTAACGAGGTGCGGGAAGATGGCATGTTCCAGAACTCCTTCCAGAGGCAGTACGGCAGGGAGTTAGAAGTGTCTTGAGTCCCAGCTCTGACACTTAAGTGTTAGTGAGCTCAGTTTCCTCATCTATACCATGGGATTAAAAATAGTGTCTATTTCGTGGGGGTGTTGTGGGTATTAAATGAATACATATTTGTAATTTGTATTGTAAACATTAAAATGTATGAATACAATTTACAAAAAACTTTTAGAAATATAGTGGAGCGCTTAAAAGAGTGCTGGCCCTTCGTAAAGGCCATGTAAGTGTTGGTTATGATGATTGTGAAGACATTTGGGGACGTTATTGTCAATGGGTGTGCCAGTCTGGGCTGGTGCTAAGTTGCTGAGAATAGAGAGGAGCCCTCGAGCTCACACAGAGGTTCCTTTTCCTCTGCACCTGCCCTCCTGTGCCCGCTTTGGCTCAACATACACATGGGACAAATACTTAGACAAGCAGCCAGTGTGGGACTGGGTTATACGTGTCCACAGCCCCCCTCCCCCTGCACGCCAGCCTCTCTTCCACAAGGACATGGCTCTCAGCCAGGTTTTCAGAGGGCAGGGCATTTGTGAGGTCAAATAAGGCCATCCCTGTTGAGTGCTCAGACAGGTCCTGGTCCTAGTGAGCACTATTTGGTATTTGGCCATAAACTTAACTTCCCATCCCCACGTCCAGGGATCTTTCTTTTATTCACAAACTCCCGAAGTCCAGGGATCTTTCTTTTATTCACAAAGCATCCCGAGTGTCTAGAACAACTCAGGGCACAAGGTAGGAACACAATAAACATTTGCTAAATGAATGACTACATTTGCCCCCACCCTAAAGGAGAACAGTGTCTCAGGAGGGAATCTGGAAAACAGCGACAGACACTATGGAAATCAATTCAGAATACTTTAAGCTGGGCATTCCCAGCTCCTCCCTAATTTGCCCTCCAAATTTAATTAATTTTGCTGTTTCCCCATTTCTAAGAACCTGGCTCCTCTTTCAGTTATTCTGTCTCTGCTTCATCCAGGCTTTTATTTTGTCTCACCTGGGAGCTTGCAACAGATTCATCTTCTGCCCACGCTCCCCTTCCCTGGAGTCAAAAGAGGGACTTCCTAAAAAAAATAAATCAGGTTAGATCACTCCCTTGCCTAAACAAATTTGAAACCTTCCCATTGCCTCCAGGCTAACATCCAACTCTGATGGTCAGTGAGCATCACCAGCGTTAGTCATCCGGAAATGCAAATCAAAACCCCAGCGAGATGCCACTTCACACCCCGTAGGGTGGCTATTATCAAAAAGACACAATACGCAGTGTTGACGCGGAGAGATTGGAACCTTTCTACAGGGCTGGCGAGAATGTAAAATGTTGCAGCTGATGTAGAAAACAGTCTGGCAGCTCCTCAAAAAGTTAAACATGGAAGTACCATATGACCCAGCAACTCGGCTCCTAGATAAATACCCAAGAGCTTAAATAAACTGTTGATCAGTTTTCTAGGGAACACTGTTAAACTGCCTCTTTCTCCCCCATTTCATTTTTATTTGTAATCATACTTGATTCTTTCCCATTACATTTCATAACAAAGTTTCAGCCTCGCTGCCACTATGTCCACTAACCTCCCACGTTCTTGATTTCCAGTTATCGGGTCTAGATCTTGCCATGAAGACTTAGTCCTTCCATCCAATTTGAGGCAAACACACGTTTTTACCTTGTGCAGCATTTGCCCTTCTTGATTGTATTTTGTCAGACTGGCCTAACAATAATATTCATTATGGATTGAATAAAATACTGATAGATTGCACTAATTTCTCCAAAATGTTAAATTAAGTTTTAAATGGATAATACATGTCCACGGTAGGAAAAGAGGCAAGCAGGAGGAAGGGCATACAGAGGAGTGTGCTTCTTACTGCTCACCCCACTTTCCACTTCCCCTCCCCAACAGCCAGTTGCTGGCGGGGCTCCTCAGGAAGCAGGCTCTGGAACCAGGAGAGGAGGTTGATGGGGGCACCTCCTGGGGTCAGCTCAGTGGGAGGGAGGGCAGGGCAGTAGGAGCGAGCAGAGGGAGTCTCTGGGAAGCCTCAGCTGAGCCCACGGGAGCCCTGGAGCTGGGCCGGCCCTTGAGAGCGTCCCAGGTAGGACAAAGGAGCCAGGTCTTTATGTTCTGGGCAGACTCATCATCAGAGGCAGCCCTTCCTGGGGTATGGCCTTGGTGCTTTTCAGATGGCAGTCCCGTCCTCAGCAGCCAGCACTACCTGAAGTGGGAACCAGCTGGCCCAGCATGGAGACCACTGTCATCCACAGTCCCCAAGTCATCTCCAGCTCTCCCTACCCTTTTTGGTCAAATGCTTATTTTTAATTTTTATTTTCTTATACATCCGGAAGACCCTTCCAGCCCACGTGAGCTGTCAGGAGCCCCTCTCTTCTATCCCCAACACCCCCTCTCTGCTCCAGGGGTGGAGCCCACATGGTGGGTGTAGCTGGGCCTTAGCTTCAGAGCCTTGAGAATCAAGGCTTTTTTTTCCCCACCTTTTTTCCTTTTTTTCTAAGGCAACTTTCTAGGGCTCTGCAGTTATAAAAAAAAAACCTCCCATGTGTCATTTTCTGGCAGTTGGACAGATGCAGAGCACCACTCAGCAAGCACTCCTTTCCTACCCAAGGTTTAGCATTTGATTAATGAGTTGGGTTTGGAAAAGGCAGTTGAAGGTGATCACAAATCTGTTGTAAGAAGGTTTATTAATTTATAATAAGAATATAGCACAAAATACTCTTTTCCAAATACCTTCTCTCCGATGTCTCACGGACAGATTGCTGCCAAACTCCCTGGGAGGCATGTGCACAATTGGTAGACAGGCTCTTGGAATGTAATAAAAGGGGATGAACCCCATGCAGCAGGAGGACAGGCCACCCCAACATTGGGTGGCTTGCCTATGGGGTGAGCAGCACTTGCCTGCGAGGATGGCTGTGGCCCCATCTCAAGATGTGACTGCAAG
Organism: Mirounga leonina; assembly: GCF_011800145.1. NCBI lineage: Eukaryota > Metazoa > Chordata > Mammalia > Carnivora > Phocidae > Mirounga > Mirounga leonina. The sequence goes on along the minus strand of NW_023270377.1, from coordinate 6,611,348 downwards.
ACTCATCTTCTTATCCTGTGCCCACCCCCAAGCCCCATGGCATCCTGCCCTGTCCTGCAGAAGGAGAGAGTGTTCCAGTCAGGAGCCCATGCCTACAGAATCCCCGCTCTGCTCTACCTGCCTCAACAGAAGACACTGCTGGCCTTTGCGGAAAAGCGGATGAGCAAGAAGGACGAGCACGCAGAGCTGATTGTCCTGCGCAGAGGAAGCTATGATGCGTCCACCCACCACGTCCAGGTAAGGTAGGGTGAGGCTACAAGTACTCCTCTGGGAGTACAGGGCCCATTCCATCCTTAGATGGCTGAGGTCTGGAGAACAGAGGGACAAAATACACTGAATCCCAAGAGGGACCCAGAGACCTATCAGGGATGGGGCAGAGAAGGTGTCCCCAGGCGATCACCTAGATCTCACATGGGATCACCATGAACAAGTCAGGTTGTCATGGCTACATCTGCTTTATTGCATGACAGGACAAGTCAGTCAGGAGACTGATGTTTGGAAAGCTTCCTACATCCCTAAAAACCTAAGGGAGGAGGAGTTTAGTATGACATAACTGGGGGTGGATTATATCCTTTTAGTAAAATTAACCTGGGGAGCAGAGTGAAGGTTGGAGTAATTTGCTTGTGTCTTGAGATTCCAGCATGTAGACCAAGTAGTTAATTCTGATTAACTACATCCAAGGCTGGCTTATCATATCTGATGGGCTTAATATTATTATTATCATTACCTTGTGGTCATTATTGCACAGTAGCTATCCAGAGCATGGGGTTTGAAGCAGATGGACTTGGGATCAAGTCCTGGTTCCATCACTTACCAGAGGTATGGTGTTGGGCAACTTATCTACCACATCTAAGCCTCTCATTCTCCAGACATGAGATGGAGCCAGTAACACCCGTGCCCCAGGCGTTAGGGATTAGCTTTAGATGAGACAGCAGACGTCATGCTCTTGGCACAGTATCTACCCCTAGAATTGTCTGTCGGTGGAGAGCTATTAATGGATGGGGATGGACTACAGAGGCACAATATGTGTGACTCAGACTCGGACTGTGGAAGCTCAGTGTGAGTCCTTGGTGTTATGGTGCTGCCCCTCCTCGGCTGCATTAACAGACTATGATGTGTAGAAATGGGAGGTGATTGTCTTCTTCTGTCCCACACTGGTCAGACTGTTGTAGTTACTCCAGGGCTTTACTTGTCAAGAATGGGAAGCTGGACTGGGCTGGTAGGTCGAGGGAACCAGGAAGAAGCTAGGAATGGCTCGTGTCTGAATCATCTTTGTATGCTGGGGTCTGGCACACGGCAGGTGCCCTGTAATGTATGGTGCTCTTCAAATGAAGAGGGCGCTGCCTCGGAGGGAGTGAGGGGGGCCCTGGCTCCCACTGCTCTGGGGAGGCGTTGTCTAGATGAATGCGTGCTGCACGGAGAGCTCTTTCCGGTGACCTTTGATTTTTACCCCCTGAGATACACCCCCTTCCCCCCACATTGCTGCTCCTGGCACCGTCACTGCCACTGGCCATTTCAAAGTTGTTTTTCTCCTCCCTTCTGTCCCCTCACATTCAGTGGCACGCTCAGGAGGTGGTGGCCCAAGCCCAGCTGGAGGGCCACCGGTCCATGAACCCAAGCCCCCTGTACGACGAGAAGACGGGAACCCTCTTCCTCTTCTTCATTGCCATCCCCGGGCAGGTCTCCGAGCACCACCAGCTCCACACCAGGGTCAACGTGACACGTCTGTGCCAGGTCACCAGCACGGACCACGGGAGGTCCTGGAGCCCCGCCAGAGACCTCACCGGCCCGGCCATCGGTGCGGCCCATGAGGAATGGGCCACTTTTGCGGTGGGTCCGGGGCACTGTCTGCAACTTCACAACAAGACCCAGAGTCTGGTGGTGCCCGCCTATGCTTACCGGAACCTTCACTCCCTCCGGGGGCCTTCCCCATTTGCCTTCTGCTTTGTCAGCCACGACCATGGGCACACATGGAAGAGAGGAAACTTTGTGGCCCAGGACACCCTGGAGTGCCAAGTGGCTGAAGTAGGGGGTGCGGAGCAGAGGGTGGTGTATCTGAATGCCAGAAGCCCCCTCGGAGCCAGGGTCCAGGCCGAGAGCACCAACGAGGGGCTCGACTTCAAGGAGGCCCGACCAGTGAAGAAGCTGGTGGAGCCTCCCCATGGCTGCCACGGGAGCATCATCAGTTTTCCCGACCCCCATGCGGGCTCAGGAGCCTCAGACAAATGGTTGCTCTACACCCACCCGACTGACCCGCAGCAGAGAGCCAACCTGGGAGTGTACCTCCACAGGCGGCCCCTGGGCCCCGAGGGCTGGTCGGAGCCCGCTCTGTTGGCCACGGGGAGCTGTGCTTACTCAGACCTCCAGAGCATGGGCGCCGGCCCAGATGGGTCACCCCAGTTTGGGTGTCTGTATGAATCGGATAATTACGAAGAGGTGGTCTTCCTCATGTTCACCCTGAAACAAGCCTTCCCAGCTGAATTTTTGTCTCAGTGAGCCGGTTGTGTGGCCATCCAGGAAGGGCTCCCGACTGAGAGGCCCACGGTTTCCCCTCTGGGCTTTGGAGACCAGCTCTTGGTTCCCTTCACCGAGAGCGTGTGCAGACACCCGCCTCTTGCCTCTTTTCCTCCTTTGATGTTTCAGTCCTTCTAAGGGATTCAGTTTTGAGCCCAGAAGTTGAAGGAACCTGGCTTCCCACAGCCCCTCGACAGGGAAGGTGCGGAGAGCTGTCGCTCTGCATGGCTCAGCCTGCCTGCTGCCCGCCCCAGCTTTGTGCGGGTCTTGATAAATGATGGAGTGCAGCCCATTTCTTCTTGGTAAATGCTCATCATGTTCCTGGGGAAAGGCTGAGACAAAGTTGTAATAAATTAGCAGAGGGGTCTGTGTGTGTGTGTGCGTGTGCGTGAACGCGCACGTGTGTTCTCAATGATGCTCTAGAGGAGACCGCACGGGAGACAGCTTTGCAGGGAGGTAAGGCAGGTCTAGGAAAATTAAGCTAATCTAAGTCATTGTGTCAGTTTCCCCCGGCTGCCGTAACAGATCAATACAAACTTGGTGGCTCAAAACAACAGAAACTTATTCTCTGACAGTTCTAGAGGCTGGAAGTCCAAAATCAAAGCATCAACAGGACTGTACTCCCTCTGAAGGCCCCAGGAGAGAACCCCTCCTTGCCTTTGACCCCAGGCATTCCCCAGCTCGTGGCTACCTACCTCCCTTTAATGCCTCTGTCTGTGAGTGGCTTTCTCCCCTTGTCCTGTGTTTTCCCTTCTGTCTCTTACAAGACACCTGTCATTGGATTTCTGGCACACCCAGATAACCCAGGATAATCCTGCACTCAATTATATTTGCAAAGACTCTTTTCTTTTCTCTTAAATTTTATTTTATTTTATTATGTTAGTCACCATACAGTACATCATTAGTTTTTGATGTCGTGTTCCGTGATTCATTGTTTTCAAAGACTCTTTTCTAAAGGTCACCTTCGCCGGTTCTGAGGGTTAGGATGTGGATCTATCTTTTGGAGCATGTTCAACCCACTACAGGCATCAGAAGTGATTTTGGTACAGGTGATGCAGCTGAAGGTGGGAATGAAATTCAGAGGACTCGGATGATTCAGAAGAATGAAGGGGGTAGGAGGGGCCGGGCTGCTGGGGATGTGCGTCTGTGGTACAGAGCTGCTCTGGGGCATCCGGTCTTTGTGGTGACAGGGATGCCACCATGTGGGGGTGAAGAGAGAGGGGCGAGGGTCCTGTGCTTATGTAGTCCTTCTGTATAGAAAGAGCAGGGAGGAGGCCACGCTCCGGTTGTCATGCGGGTGATAACCTGAGAGGGGAGCCCTGGGCGGACGGGGCTGACACTTCTCTGACCTCTGGGGTCTTCAGGAGCCTTTGTCATATGTCCCCGTGGAAACGTGGACTTGCTGCCTGCGCCCATCAGAGCCCATCCTACCAACTGGATCAATCTAATAGTTTGATGGCAGCCATCAAGGACAACAGTTATGGGTTCTTGCAATTGAGCAGTGTCTCCAGGTGGCCAGGCAGTGGTTAAATGGAATTTTCACAGAGGGGAGCTGGAGGTGTGGCTTTTGTCCTGGGTGTGTTTCCCGGCACTGGCCTCCTATCTGGGTGCTACCTCTCTGTGCGGGGTTTTATGAAATCCAGCTGGAAGGATAAAGAAGTAGGGCCTGGTTATTGCAGGGGTGGAAAGTAGGCCTTGGGGATGCCACCTGCTGTCTTCTATACCCTGCAAAGTTAGCTATGCAGAGGCCAGAGGCCCAGCCAGGAGAGTGAGGACAAGGGCACGTTGGCCAGGGGCAGCACACCGTCAAGAGGTTTAGAGGTAGGGTGGCCTGATAGCGTATGATCCGAATCAGGACACTTTTGAGAGTGAAAAGAGAATGGTATTAATAATTATACCAAGCAATGGGCGTCACCCAGGACCGTCCCAGGCAAACTGAGAGCTTTAAGAGAAAAAGACCCACCAGGGATTGTATCAGGAGCTGGCCTCTGCTAACTACCCTGGGAGAGTCAACCAATTAAGGGTCTTGATGTGAGTTGGGAATAGGATAGGACATCTGGACACGCCAAGCTCAGAACATTATTTTCTTAGACTTTCTTCATTCACAGAAGTCAGTAGGTCTCAATTCTAACTGCTTGTTAGAATTTCCTGGGGAGCTCTTACACCATGATGATGCTTGGGCTCCACCCCTGACCAGCTGATTCAGAATCTCTGGTGATGGCAGCCAGGGATGAGTATTTTTTTATTTTTTCAAAGGCTCCTCAGGTTATTCTAGTGAGCATAAGGATCAAGAACTGCTGGCACAGATGATCGCTAAAGTTCCTTCTACTTCTAAATGTATACAAATATCAAAGTCTTCGGATCTGAATGAAAAAAGCAACTGTTGATTTGGTTAGAGCTGAACTGATCTATTCATTGAAAAATTCCACTAAGAGAGTGAAAAGCCATAGATGGGAAGAAGATACTTATAACACATATATCTGACAAAGGACTTGTATCCAGAATATATAAAGAGTTCCTACAAACCAATAAGAAAAAGACAATCCAATAAAAATGGGCAAAAGGCTTGAACAGGCACTTCACAAAAGAGGATATCATAAAGGGTGCTAAACACATGGTCATCAGAGAAATGCAAATTAAAATCATGAGATACCCACTAGAATGATTACAATTAAAAAGACTGACAACAGCAAGTATTGGCAAGTATGTGAGGCAACCAGAACTCTCATGCATTTCTGGAGGAAGTGTAAGTGGTATGAGCACTTTGGAAAGCTGTTTGGTAGTATCTACTAAAACTGAACATGCAAATACTCTATGACCCAACTCTTCTACTCTGCAGTATGCATCTAAGAGAAATGAATACGTACAGCTGCCAGAGACACGTATAGGAATGTTCATGGCAACTTCATTCCTAAGAGTCCCAAAGTGGAAACAATCCAAATGTCAGTTGAAAACAGAATAGATACCTGAATTGGGCAATATTCACTCAATGGAATATTTCACAATAATAAAAAAAAAATGGGCTACTATTGTACACAAGAGCGTGGATGGTTTTCCAGACATTATATATTGAATGAAAGAAGGCAGATTCAAAAGACTACCTACTTGATGACTCTGTTCATATGAAGTTCAAGAACAGGCAAAATAAATCTATGGTGTATAAGTCAGGAGTGGCTATTTGTGGTGGAGGAGAGCTGTTCACAGAGAGCTGGAAGAAATCTGGGTGCTGGAAACATTCTGTTGTTTGATCTGGTGCTGGTTAGGAGGGCGAATCCATAGGTGAAAATTCAATAGGCTATACACACAAGATTTGTGTACCCTACCGTGTGTACACTATACCATGATGAAAAATAAAAGTTGAACTGAATAGATTTGCTAGTTAAACCTCCAAATCAATATATTATTTTGGGTTGTAAAACTTTGGAACTGAATTTGTATAATAAAGTTTTGGGGGGAGAATCATTTTAGATTTACAGAAAAGTTACAAAGATAGTATGGAGTGTTCCCATATACCCTACACCCAGTTTCCCCTAATGTTAACATCTTATGTAACTCTGGTACATTGGTCAAAACTAAAAGATTAATATTGGTACACTACTATTAACTAAACTCTAGACTCTATTCGGATTTCACCAGTGTTTCTACTAATGTCCTTTTACTGTTCTAGGATCCAATCCAGGATACATTTAGTACATTTAGTGAAACTGAATTTTTACTACAATTTGTGTCCATGGAGACACACACATACCCACAGATTGATACACAGTTCCAGGAGCCCCTCCGCTCACATCATGAGGCCTGGGGCAAGTCCAGGGTGGTCGCCTTGGAAGGCCCAGAACCTGGCCCTGCAGAGAGGGCAGGCAGGGTGGTCTGCTAAGCCAAGTGGTGCTGATAGAGAAGATCTGACCTTCTCAGGAGAGACCCTCTCCCTGCACAGTGAGATTAACATGGTGGCCACAGAGAGTAACTGGAACTTGTCCATTCTTAGAGGTAAGGCTGCATGTCGTGAGATACAAAACGTTAGCCTGTAGAGATGGAAGTGAACTTGAAGTCTGTTAAGTCCAGCCTCCTCCATTGAGGGGGGATGAAAGCAGGTCCCATGAGGTCCAGTGACTTTCTCAAGGCCACACGGCCAGTGGCAGGGCCAGGAGAGCAACTGGGTTTTGGAGTCTTGACCAGTGTCCCCGCATCTGTTCTCAGTTATCTCTACTGTCCCCATCTGACCATCCAAGAAGTACGAAGGGGTCTGTATGACGAGGTTCTGGGATGTGGAGTTCTGCTTGGCCGGTCCCTGGGGCCTGTGCCCTTAGCCCTGGGTACCATGCCTCCCTGCGTGGCATGGCCTCCCCAGAGAGGGTGGGGAGAGGGCAGCTCGGGTGGCAGCGCTGGTCTGCGGACTCGCCAGCCGGGGTGTTCTAAGAAGGCAGCGACTCGTGCAGAGCTGAGAGGAGTCAGGAGAGCTCAGCGCTCCAAAGCCCTGCTCTGCTTTGTGAGATTTCAGTGCCGGGACCACACCACCGCCCGCACAAATCCCCATCCCGTGAAGAAGAAAGGAAGAAATCCAGTATTTAAATGTGATACTTTAATCACACTGCCCAAAAGGTGAGAAAGCTGACTGTACTTTTGGCAAGGTGTTTCTTTTTCAAATTCCATTTTTGTACTGTTTTTAGGGGAGGATTTCAATGGAATAGATGCCAAACGTTTGGAAGTATAAAGAGGCAAGAAAAAAACACCCGTAATCCCACTAAGCAGAGGCACATTTTCTTCTGGTCTTTTATCTGTGAAATTTGCTGAGATCATGCTGCAGAACCAATGTGGGATGGGATGGTGCTTCCCACTTGACATTATATCTGAAGCATCTCCTCCATGTTGTATTCTTGCAAAAGACACTATGCCAAAGGAACATACCATGAATTATGTAATCATTCCTGAGTATTTGAAAATGAAGTTACTTTTGCTTTTTTTCTGTTCTACAAACACTGAGATGAACATCTTTGTGAGTAAATCTTGGTCCTCATCTGTGACTCTTTGGTAAACTGAATCTTCTAAGAGGAATTACTGAATCAAAGATGAACATTTGAAATCTCTTGAAATGTGTTGTTTGCAAATATAAAGTACAGCTCTCCATTGTGAATCAAGATGTCTTGAAATGGCTTTCTTCTTTTATAATTTTTAAACACCTGAGCTCCTAGAAAAATTGATTAAGTCATGCGTTTGTTACTTAATTCATAAGCCAGGCTTCCTGCTTTCTCCCTATGTGATTGTAGTGGCCATGTATCAGAGAGGGGATGAGACAGGGTGGGAAGGAGGAAAGCCGAGAGCTGCAGGGAGCAGTCAGAATTCCAGAAAGGTGGCATGCCACAGGAAGAATGCTGGGAGAAGGGAATCTTGACAAGAAGGTTTGAGTGGGAAGCAGTCACTTTCACAGTGAGGACAGTTCATTCAAAAGGACCATCAGTTGAGGCGAAGAGACAGGGCGATGCCCCCGCAGAAGGAAGCAGGTGGGGGCCTGGTCCTCAGGCTTGGCTGCCCGCTGGACTAGCCAGGGGGTGTCCAGGCCCTCCAGAGAGATTTCCTTTTTTTTAAAAAAAGATTACTTATTTAATTATTTATTTAGAGTGAGCACGAGTGGGGGAGGGGCAGAGGGAGAAGCAGACTCCCCACTGAGCAGGGAGCCCGATGCAGGACTCGATCCCGGGACTCCAGGATCATGACCTGAGCCGAAGGCAGTTGCTTAACCAACTGAGCCAGCCAGGCACCCCCTCTCCTTTTTTTTTTTTTTTAAAGATTTTATTTATTTGAGAGAGAATGAGAAAGAGAGAGAGTTGATTTTTTTTTTTTTAAAGATTTTATTTATTTATTTGACAGAGAGATACACAGCGAGAGAGGGAACACAAGCAGGGGAAGTGGGAGAGGGAGAAGCAGGCTTCCCGCCAAACAGGGAGCCCAATGCGAGGCTCGATCCCAGGACCCTGGGATCATGACCTGAGCGGAAGGCAGACGCTTAACGACTGAGCCACCCAGGTGCCCCTGATTTTTTTTAAGATGGAAAAATCTTAAGCTTCCTTGTGGGGCGAGGGGGTGGAGAGGGAGAAAATCCTGGTAGGTCAGGGTGGCTTCGGGACCGGTCCCAGCAAGATGATTTGGGAACCCAGAAGACCAGTGGGCATAGAGGTTGACATAGATGCATTTGAGGGTGGCCTGGGAGACCCGTCCACTCTTTGTGGGAGAAAAGGGAGGGGTTTATCTTTTGATGGCTTCTGGCTTCTGCGTGAGCTGCTCTGAGGAGCTTGGGGAGGTGAGGAAGGCCAATGGGGACAAGGCAGGCTCTGGGGTGGCAGCCGGCTCGGTGAGGCAGAGGGCGTGTCTACAAGAGCCTGGCCGCCAGGCGGGTTGGGAGCTGTGGGCTTGTGCAGCCTCAGCTGCCTGGGAGGGGGTTTCCCTGGTGAAGGTCTGCACCCCATCGGAAGGAGGAGCCTGGCTGGAGGTTTTGGCGGCGAGGGGGGTAGCGGGGGGAGGAGTCAAGGGTGGAGAGTGGCCTGTGATGGGGGCTGTGAGTGTGGAGGTGAGGAAGGGAAGGAGGGGCTTCTTGTGAACAAAGGAAGGGAGGGATGTGGTGGTCTGAGGGGTGGAGCGAGAGATCCCAAGATCAAGATTTGGGGTGCACACATTCCAAGAGCTGCCACTACAATGGGCAGGCGTGAGAGTAGAGGCCCCTCCAGAGGTGGGGTAAGGAGCCCTCCTGCCAAGTCCCCAAGGGTGGGACGGGGAAGAAGAAGGGAGGCAGGCTCATCTGGTGGCCAGATTAGTCTTTACAAGTACAGGATCTGGGGCTTTGTACTAGGGGCAGCCAGGAGCTGTGGGAAGATTTTCAGTAGGGAAGTGGCAAACCAAAGCCAGGCTTTAAGAAGATGAACCTCGACGTTCTTTGCAGTCTGCATTGCAAACCAGGCTTGGAATTGCAGATTTGGGAGATCAACTAGGTCTCTGCTGCAAGGAGAACGAGGACCTCCCAGTGGGAAGGGATTTGCAGGGTGACAGGTTCGACAAGCAGCCGAGGCCCCTGTCCCCCTTGGCCACACGGTGACCAGGTGGTCATCACGCCCTACTTGAGTTCACAATAAGAAACCTGGAGGGTAGGGTAAGAACCATACTCTGTTCCACCGGGAACCTGGTTGAATTCTGAAACTCTTGTGGGCAGGGGACCAGCACCCATGCCTGGAACCCAGCTCTTCCTTCATCTGTGCCACTTCCAACAAAGGGGGCCCAAGAGGCTTCCAGAGAGAAGCAGGGGAGCATTTAGGTGAATGGCGCAGAGACTCTGGCTTAAGAATTTCAGGGTCCAGCACAGAATTCTGGTCTCATCTAACTCAAAATGTGTCGCATGCATAGTGGTTCTGGGGTCAAGCAGACATGAGCTAGAATCTCAGATCTGCCACTAACTTAAAGATTAATTATTTCTTTAACATCTCTGGTTCTCGATCTCTCTGCCAGTAAAATGGAGATAGTAATAAGACGCTCTTATGGGGCATCGTGAGGATTGAATGAGGCGATTCTTGCCAAGAGCTTAGCACAGTGTCTCACGCACACTGGCTGATAGGTAGATATTAGCTTCTGTTATGATTCAGCACGTATTTAGTAGGTACTGCTATGGACCGCATTATTTCCCCTCCAAGGTCACCTGTTGAAGCCCTAACCCCCAGTGACTATATTTGGAGATACGGTTTTTAGGAGGTAATTGAGGTTAAGTGAGTTCATAAGGATGAGGTCCTAATCCTCTAAGGTTGGTAGCCTTATAAGAAGAGGAAGAGGGAGAAATCGCTCTCTGCTCCCTGTTCCCCCCCCCCCCCCCCCGCCGCCCCGCCCCACTGCTGCGTACAGGTAAGAAGAAAAGCCACGTAGGAGGCAGCCAGAAGGCAGCCATCGGTGAGCCAGGGTGAAGGTCCTCAGTAGAACTCGATCACCCTGATCCCCTGATCTTGGGCTTCCAGCCTGCAGAGCTGTGAGAAAATGTCTATTGTCGAAGCCCCCGAGTCTGTGCTATTTTGCTGTGGCCGCTGAGCAGACCATGTCCTACATGGCAGTGTGGGCCGGATGCTGCATCCTCAAGGGTGCCGGGAGGTGATGATCTAATGAGATAGGAGAGGTGCCAGTCGTGATGGGAAAACACTCTGAGCGAAGAGCGGGCAAAATTGTGTCTCCTGAGGGGGGGCAGCGCCAAGAGGAGGGATGATACTCTGCAGGAGGGTCAGAAAAAGACCATGCTTCCGCAGCCTGGAGGCTGGCCCATCCCAGGGAGGGTGAGGCCATGGGGGAGGGCAGTGTCGGGGTGGGCGGCATTTCCAAGGCGACGTTCACGCAGCTTGGGAAGCCCATCAGGGAGCCCATCGGGGAGCAGGGATGTGGTCAGCAAAACGCAGAGCTTCCCGACACCCAGGGCCGGCCACGCAGGAGGAAGTCCACAAGAGGACAGCGAGCCGAGGATCCCGAGGGGATTGAAGCTGGAGCCAACAGCGTGGTTTTGCTTTTTGTTTTGGCGCATTCGTTAGGAAGGGGAAAGAAGACGAGGCTGGGAAGGAGTTGACGTATAATCGCCATGGAGAGCTAGTGCTCTCGGCAGAAAATGCACTTAGGAAATGATGCAGTGAGAGGCCCAGCCAAGGGAGGGTTGGGGTGTGCGCGGGGCCAGCTCAGAGGCTGGAGGCGGCCCAGCGGCGGCAGTGGCCTCCCCATCACGCGTCAGTGGCAGCCGGGTGGCCTCAGCAGGCTGCCCGTGCTGGCCCATGTCTTGGCTCAGAGCCCCAGAGTTGCTGGCTCCAGAGTTTGGCAAATCTGACCCTGGGGGCAGAGAGCCAGGGAGGGGTGTTTGCCCCCGCCACACGGTCACCTGAAGGAGATCACTGGTGCACTTTGCTTTACACACAAGGTGTGGCTCGGTGTCACAGGGGTGCAAAGGCGCAAGGGCCTCCAAGGCTGTGGGCCAGCCCTTCCCACGTCCATGTTCATTGCAGGAAACACACCCAGGCAGCTTTCTGGGAAAGGGAGAGTACAAGTTTTTTTAAAAAAATTCAAATCATATTACAAATGCAGAGGGACAGTTCTTTTTTTAAATGAATCCTGTGATGAAAGTCAAGAAGCACTTTGAAATGCAAGTCACCAAGGGCTGTTGTTAAAAAGCTATTTCATAAGTAGGATCCATGTCACTTTCTTAAAATGGGACACCAGAATTGCCCCTCTGGGCTGGAGGAAATACGAAGACCCAATTCCCATACACTGTAGATATGTCAGTTGGCACAATCTCTTTAGAAGACAGTAGGGCATCATTAACCCAAACAAAAAGTGTGCACAGCCTTTGGACCCTAGTCGCCCTTCTAGGGACCTCTCTGGCAGGTACATCTACTCTGCTTTGTAATAGCAAACGTTGGAAACAATCTCAGCATCCACCGGTAGGAGACTGGTACAATGCATGATGCTGTGGCGTGTGATATTAGGCTGGCTTTTAAAAGAATGTGGTAGATACCAAGAAGCTCCATGAAATGTTCAGAAATACCGTGAAGTGAAAAAAAGTAAGCTGTACAACGAGGTTTTTTAAAAAATGAGGCCTTGCAAAATTATGCTTGCGCAAGCATAGGAAAGTGTTGCAAGAATATAAAGATGCTGGCCCTGGGGCGATGGGGCTGGGGGCCCAGGGTGGCAGGAATACTTACACTCTTTGTTGAATTTTTACTATGGGCGTGTTATTACATTTTTCACTTAAAAAAAAAGATTAAAGAAAAAAAGTCCATCTCTTCCTTATGAATCCGGAGGGCCGTGTGCTGGAGGGGGTATCTCCAGGGATGCAACCAGCCCTCCACAAAAAGCCAAGCCTTACCGAAAGATTTCACCCGCGCCTTCTGGAACCCGAGTTGTCTTTTTATTTATTTAATTTTTATTACAGAAAAGTAGCATGTGGTCGCAAAGGAAATCCGGGAAAGTAGAAGGAGGGAAAAGATTGCTTGTGGATCTGCTACCTAACTCACCACCCTTCGTATTTGGTGATTTCCCAGGATAACTTTTTTTTTCCGTAGTTGGATTCATACCGTAGCCTCAAATTGGTTTCCTGATGTTTTTCTTTTCTTTTCTTTTTTAAATTTACCAGTGTATTTTGAATATGTTCCTGCGTCCTTAACAATCTTGGCAAAAGACACAAGTTATTTTTGTGGATGTGATTTTTCTCCCTTATCCAATTCTTCCCCAAATCGAGCCCCATTCTCCTGGTTGCACTTCAGGTCTATTTGATTTCCTGGCAAGGGGAGAGCTGTGCGCTGCCAGGCCTTTGGTATCCGAAGGAAATCCTTGAGCACAGTTATGGACTCGGTGAGCCCTGGGAGGGGGGGCCCGCGGTGGGGGCCGGGGGGGGGGTGACGCCTCCATCCCTGAAGGTGTGGGTACCATGGGAACAGGAGAGGCGGGGCCCTTGGAAAGTGGCAGCCCCCGCGCAGGGTCACACAGGAATTTAGGGCCGGAGGCTAGAGTTGGAGGCTCCCCCTGGTGGTGGGGAGTCACAAGGCTCCGAATCTGACCCATTTTAGGTTATTTTTAGTTGTAGGTGAAGAGCACTTTTATAGGATCCTGTCCTCTTTCAGACCAGGGTCGTTAAACCAATGGCTGGAGCCCCGCCCCCCCCCCCAGGCTCTGTCGTCCAGGCACCGGTCAGGAGGGCCACCTTGGGGACCTGCCTCATCTAGAGCACCCACCTCACACCGGACACTTAGCAACCTCACAAACACCCTTCAGCAGAGATATTACTACCCCCTTCACAGAGACGCAAACGAGGATCGGATGCTAGATCTTGGGGCAGAGCTGGGACTCAGATCGAGTCTCGCTCCCATGTGTGTGACTCAGGGTCCGATCTCCAGCTCTGAAACCAGAGATTGCAGGGGAAAGAGTGTGTGCGTGTTGTGAGCGGAGGCCCTGCCTTCCCACTCTTCATGGTGCTCCAGGCTCCGGGAGGCTTAAGCCCAGGGCCTGTGAGAAGCCCGGCCTAGCACTCAGGACTGCTGAGCCGAATTCGTGTCCTCAGGGGTCTGGAGAGAGGATCTAGAAAGGCCACGTGAAGATGCCCGGGCACAAGTGGAGCAGGGACTCACCGCGAGAAGGCAGGCAGGTGGAGCCAGGCATCCTGGCAGCCCTCGAAAATCACAGGGGTGAGGCTGGGACAGAGTGGGCTGAAGCGGGAGGGACTGGACCCTTCCTTCCCGACCGAGGGTCGGGGATACGATGATCCTTGCTATGTCTGGAGGTGTCCCAGCTCTCAGGAGATCTCCGCTGGGTGGGCTACTTACACCCTGGTCAGAGAGTGAGCCCCTTCCCCCATCTCAGTAACATTATTGAGGTCCTTGACCTTTGATTTGGGAGGGGCCCTTGGGGGCAGGGTAAATTCTCAGGACAGAAGAGATAAGGGGGGCGACCCACCTGCCCTGGGCCCCCTGACACTGGGAGCAGTGCTGCTTGATGACAGGAGGCTCAGGCCTCCTGGTCCTACCCTGGTTCTCTGTGAGTGGCTGCTCCCTCCCCTTCTTCAGCCCAAGACACCTTTTTATCAGGCCTGGGGGCAGGGGGACATTCACTCCTGATGACACCAGCCAGTGAGCAGCTTTCAAACATTTCCTCCTGGGTTAGTCAGGGTTCTCCAGAGCCACAGGGCCGACAGGATGTGTGTGCGTGTGTATATAGATGAGACAGATTTATTTTGTAAGGAATTGTCTCGTGTGATTATGGAAACTGACAAGTCCAGAATCTGCAGGGTGGGCAGGCAGGCTGGGGACCCAGGGAGGAGTTGAGGCTTCAGTTCAAGCTGGAGGCAGTCTGCTGACGGAATTCCCTCTTCTTGGGGCACCTCGGTCTTTTCTTTTTTTAAAGATTTTATTTATTTATTTGAGAGAGAGAGAATGAGAGACAGCATGAGGAGGAAGGTCAGAGGGAGAAGCAGACTCCCCGCCGAGCAGGGAACCCGATGCGGGACTCGATCCCAGGACTCCAGGATCATGACCTGAGCCAAAGGCAGTCGCTTAACCAACTGAGCCACCCAGGCGCCCACCTCGGTCTTTTCTATTAAGGCCTTCAACTGATTGTATGAGGCCCATCAGCAATATCTGCTTTACTCAGAGTTTACTGATTTAAATACTGATCTCATCTAAAAATATCTTCACAGAGACAACTAGAATAATGTTTGACTAAATATCTATGTACTTGGCCTCTCCAAGTTGCACAGAAAATTGACTATCACAGCTCCCTTTGCTTTTGGTGACTCAGGGAGTAAACACTTGGATTCCCTCATTCTCCAATAGGAATGGGTAGGTGACACCTATCTATCTGCCCAGGCTGGTGGGCCATGGGGAGCCCTGGGGTCCAGCAAAGGGCTTCCATGAACACAAGACAATAAAAAACGGGATCTGAACAGGAAGCAAGAGCCTGGACATCACGAAGACTCTTCCAGTGCACTGACTGGACACTGAACATAATCACCTCTTCTCTAGCCATTATTCTAAATCTTTATTGATAAATCACTATACCCCACATGGGTTCACGAATTTTATAATGCAAATTTTTAGTACTTTGTGTATATAGACAGGGGCCCTGCAAAAAGTATTTACCCGGGCCCCACCCACCATAAGGGCAGTCCTGATCTAAATGTTGCCAGGCACCCAGGGGCTCAGTTGGTTAAACGTCCCACTCTTGATCTCGGTTTGGGTCTTGATCTCAGGGTGGTGAGATCGAGCCCCTTGTTAGGGCTCTGTGCTCAGTGTGGATCCTGCTTAGGACTCTTTCTCCCACTCCTTCTGCCCCACGTGTGCGTGCTCTCTCTCTCTCTTAAATAAATAAATCTTGAAAAAAATATATTGCAGTTTTTCGAATATGGGGAGCAGAAGGGGGACCAGGAAGCTGACCATGTCAGGTGCCTCAGGCAACTGGGTTAGGTGGAAGTAGAGATGGAATGGGCCCTAAAAATTAGGGAAACGTGTGTGTCATGTATGTGTCGTGTGTGTCCAAGGGAAATCACAATGAAGTCGAAGGACAAGGGCAGTCCTGCTGGCCACCCAACTCTGCTGAGAGGCAGGACTTGTGGGGATAGAGGCCTGAGAGAGGGAAGGCAGGAAAGTAGTTGTAAGTGCAAAAGTCTTGGACCTGGTGGATGAATTGGTCAAGGTACTAAGGGGCCAGGATTGCAGATGGATCTTCCTGATGGGCCCTAGAGAGACCAGGGGGCTTCGAGGCTGAAACCAATGAGGAGGTTGGTGGAGGTTAACAGGGAGGCAAGAAGGGTGCTAAGTGGGTGATGGGAGGATCCGCTGGCTTCCTGAAGGCCAGAGTGTGGAGGCCAGCTCTTGTCCCCATCATTTCCCCATGCCTAGCTCAGGGCCTGCCTAGAGGACCCTCGCTTCCTAGGCTTCTTCTTCTTCTTTTTTTTTTTTTTGCTTCCTAGGCTTCTTATGTTCTGAGGGTTTGGGAGTTGAGTCATTGGTCCAGGGGAAGGAGCGGGGGAGGGGCAGCAGTCAGGGGAGAGGAAGCTCAGAGTGGCTTGGGGAGGTGGGAGAGAAGACTGGGGAGTTCACTGGGGGTGGAGTTTCCAAAAGGAACTTCACCTGGAGCCCAGGGGCCACACTCTGGGCCTCAGATTCAGGATGTGCTTGTTCAGAATCACCTGCTGTGTGGGAGTACCTCCCTGCAGGTGGGAGGGGCTGTGGGCCCCTCAGCACCCGTGAGCTCCTTTAGGAGCTACTTTCTTCAAGGTAGGAAAGGGGAAACTGGGGCTGAGAGAGAGAAGTCTGATCAGCTCCTGCAGCTCAGATGTAGATGTAGAGCTGTGGGTTTCGGATGCTCGGGCCTGTGGAGGGAGGTCTCTTGTCATGTCTTGGGGGGCACCACACCTTGTGCAATAGGTCACAGTGCCCCTTCACCCTGGTGGGCTTGACCCAAGAACTGAGTGCACCCCAGGAGTGGGTGTCCGCTTTGGAGTCCTCAGAATCCGCTGGTCTGGGACGATGGCCGTGCGGAGGCAGCTCTCCGCTGAGCCGTGGGCACGTGCAGCCAAGCCCAGCCTCGGAAGAGCCGCCGCCCTGCTGACTCTGCGGAGACAAAGGACACCGGGAGACCCGTTCCTTATCCTCGGCCAGGTGGCCAGCCTGGAGGGAAGTGTGGCTTCCCACGTGTCCTGGAAAGACCCAGAGGTGCAAACCCAGCCTGCATTCACCCCGAACAATGTCCATGTCCCGAGCCCTCCACACCCTTCCTGTGTCACTAAGCGGGGCTGCCTTGGAGAGCAGGGCACACCCTGCTCCTTCACACCCACAGGCCCCTGGGATGAGGGTAAAGGTGTCACAGAGCTGTCGCCTGAGCCCTTGGAGGCCCCAGGTGGTGTCACCCAAGGTCCTCGCAGCACCCGGGGCTGTGCGGTGCCCTGGGTCTCTCACGTGGGGCTGGGGCGCAACTGCGCCCCCACCCCTCACTTTTGCTCGGCCCGGGGTGGGCCGGCCGTGGTCCCAGGGGAGAAGCTCTGGGGTCGGGTGGGCCCGGAGGCGGAGGGGTCCGGCCAGGGCGTGGCCAGCCCACGTGAGCCGCGGGACGGGCCTCCAGTGGCCCCTGCTCCGGCCGGTCCACAGCGGCTAGGCCCCGCTTCTTCGGAAGCCGGCCGTGGGCCTCCTGGGCCCGGAGCAGCTGACACCCCCAGGAGGCCTCGTGGGGGGGAGCGGGAGGGGCGGCAGGCGGGTGGGCGGGGTGGGAAGGTGGAGCGCGGCGCCCGGCGGGTCTCCGCAATGAGGAAGTTCTCGGGCCGCTGCTGGCTTCCTTTCCCTCGCTGAGCTCCTGAAACAGGAAGTCGGCCAGGGAGCTGGTGGCAGCAGCGGGGCCACCGAGCGGGCCAGACGGACGGCGGCGCCGGCTCGCGGTGCAGGGGCCTCGGCTCCCGTCGGTGGCGCGTCGGCCCGGCCCGGGAAGGCCCGTGGCCGCCATGGTCCCCTGCTGGAACCATGGCAACATCACCCGCGCCAAGGCCGAGGAGCTGCTGTCCAGGACGGGCAAGGACGGGAGCTTCCTCGTGCGCGCCAGCGAGTCCATCTCCCGGGCCTACGCGCTGTGTGTGCTGTAAGTGCGCGGCCCCCGCCCGGCCCCCGCCGCCCGCCGCCCGCCGCCCGCCGCGGCCCCGGGGAGGGGAGGCCAGCTCGGGCCTCGCGCCCGCGCGGGCGCAGGTTGTCCTCATGTCATGCGATGCATGGGCCCGTCTTGCGTGTTGCCCGGATTTGTTGGTGGGTCCGGCCGGCGCCCGCTGGGGGCCCCGCTGGGCCTTGGAGCTCAGGTTTTTCGGCCCCTGGGAGCTCCCCAGGGCCTCCGGGGCCCGGTCACCCTTGCGGCTGCCTGGCAGCGGTGGTGCCAGGGGCCAGGAAGGGGGGACCGTGTCCAGACTCTGGGAGGCAGGCAGAAGCTCAGGGCACCAGAGCGGTGCGGCTGTTAGAAAGTGGCTCGGTCAGTTCAGGTGTGGGGCAGACATGCCCAGCTTGGAAACCGTCGTGGAAGGACAGATGTGGCAAGAGAGGACCTTTCCGGAGCCTAGGCTTTGGGCCCGTGGAGGAAGCTGTAGTTCGGGGAGCCAGAATATGGGGAGGGCTCACCCAAGGAAGAGCTTTCAGTTCACCCAGAAGTTGCATTCGGGGCCCTGAGAGCAGAGGAAGTCACCATCACTGACAGCCGGAGCCTCTTCTCTCCCCACCTCGGCACTGGGCTGTGTCCCCCACACATTTTGGCCTCTCAGCCACCACCACCTGCCCCCCCCCCCACTTCACCCCACTCCCAGCTCTGGGATATTGCTGAAACCTCCAGTTGTCTTAACAACGGAGGGAACAGCCACTTGCTGAAGGTTCCTTTTTAAAACACCCTTGTTCGACCCATGTCTGAAAAAGGCCCTCACGCCGGCAGCCCTGCCATCTAACCACCCCCGCCAGGCTCGGGGCAGTGCCAGGGCACCGTGGGGGACAGGCTGTCCCCCTGCACCTCTCAGGTAGCATGCGTGGACTTGCAGAAAGTTCCCCCTGACCAGGCAGGAGGGGAAGTAGGTCACTGAACACAGACCTATTCTGAGCATTTGTCTTGGGGTTATCCCATTTTATCCTCCGGCGACCTGAACTGCAGGTCCCACTATCAGTCCCCTTTGCAGATGAGGAAACTGAGGCTCGAATGGGTTCAGAGACTGACGACAGTCAAAGCCTGGGCCATCTGCCCCCAGAGGCTACACCCAGACAACCGGACCCTTGCCGCCCCACTCCGAACCCTGTCAGGCTGAGTGTGAGCATAGGTTCCAGGGGACAGCAAGGGAAGCCAGGGTGCTGACAAGGACGCAGCTGGCCAATGGGCCCAAGCGCTGACTGCACCAGAGGCCCACCTCCCGAGGCCAACTACCCCCCCCCCCCCCGCCCCGACTCTCACACTCAGGGGAAGGGACCAGGACTTCCCCACAGGCACTGCCCTCCCCCCAGGCACCCGCCAACAGGGCCTTGGAAAGGATGGGAAGACGCCACACTGACTGCGCTGGGCCCACATGGCTCTCTCTCCTGCCCCATGGACCTTAGTGGAAGGCCGATGCTCTTGGGTGTTGGCCGTGTGCTGAGCCTCCCGCTGAGAGCTTCCAGGACCCTCCCAGCGGCCCTTTGGTCAGGGTGCTCGGGTTGTGCGCAGGTTACAGACGTGGTCTCTGACTCCGCGGATGGCAAGCTAGAGCCGGGGCTACGCCTAGAGGCAGGCCCTCAGGAACCTCTTGTCCCACGCCCCGGACTGTGGGTGAATGGAAGGAGCTCTGAGAGGGTGAGGCCTTTGGCTCCACTGCCCTGCTGGCTGGTGGCAAGCCGGGGTCCAGGCCTGGTTTCCCCTGTTCCTTCCTCCGCCTCTCCTCCGCTCTGCTCATCTGCACTGAATCACTCGCAGAGCTGCAGCGGATGTCCAGGGTCCCCTTCTTAGAGGGGGCGCCCGCAGTGCCCACAGATGTCTGCTCTTCTCATCAAGCTCCTGTCCTCAAAGCCCTTTTAGGTCCAGACCCCAGGGCTTGGATTCCTCCCCGGGGACCCCGCCCTTTGGCCAGGCCCAGGGCTCCCCTTTCCCCTCTGCTCTTTGAGGGAAGCCACCCTTCCTTCAGGGTCAGGAGCCACTAAAGGCTGCGGGATAGGGTGGGCCACCAAACTTTCCCCAAACCTGGGAGACTTAACCCCGCCGCCACCTTTCATTTCGCCAACTAAGGAGATTTAAGAATGAAAAACTGAGAATGAATGACAACTATCTGCCACCTTCCAAAGGCTCATTTCATGGAAGAAAACATCCTCGAATACCGAAAAAGCAGGAAAAGCGTACTCTTAAAAAAAAAAACCAAAAACAGTCCTTTAAATCAAATTAGATTTAACTTCCCTGTGGCCTGGTGCAGACCTTGCCCCCACGCCATCTGGGTCCACGGCCTAGTGCTGGGAACCTTGACGGGGTGAAAAGCGGCTGGGCTTTCCTCCGTTTCATAAGTGCTGTCTGTCTGGAAGTCAGCTGGGAGTGCAGGGACCCCGGGGGTGAGGGGGTGTGCAGCTGTAGGGTCAGGGCTCTCAGAGTGAGCCAGGCCTGCAGAAGGAAGCCACCAAGACTTGCCCTCCTGCTCTAGAAATATCCGGGGGAAAAGGCCTCCTGGCCGGACACGCCAAGACCTCCTGCCTGTGCCCAGTGGCTGCAGCCTCTCCCCCGTGCCCTCCGGTGAGTGAGGGGACAGCAGGGGAGCCTTCAGCTGCTGGGTTAGGCGGCTGCGCTGGGAGCACCAGGAACGGCGTACACCTTCTCCCCGGTGGCCTTGGTCCCCAGGAAAGAGAACAGGATTTGACTATTTAAATGAAACGAGAGAGGGGGTGAGGGAGACACCAAAAGACAAGGCTGCAATTCAGGGCCGCCCACGCCCACGTGATGAGAGCGCACAGTCACCCCGGCCTCGCGAACCCGCATTTCCTCTCGAGAGGTCAGCCCTGCCACCTGCCCCTGGGCAGGAAAGCTCAGCCCTCTCCTCGGCAGCTCAGAGAGCCCTGCTTGAGGGAGACCCCGGAGGCTCTTCTTGGGCGCAGAGAGCTGGAGGGGGAAGACCCCCCCCCCCCAGGCAGCTGGCCATGTGCCATCTTGTGGCAGGGGGCTTGGAAAGGATGGGAAGCAGCTGGCCAGCTCTGCCATCTTGTGGCAGGGGGCTTGAAAACATGCGGGCCACAGGGCCTGCGTCATCCTCCCCTGACCTGACTCAACCCCGCCACAGGAGTCCCTGCAGGGGGCGTCCGGCCCATCTTGGATGGGGTCGCTAAGAGCCTATCAAGCTCACACCCTCCTCTCCTGCCAGGATGGCACGTCCACGTGGGGCCAGGGTGCTTGTCAGGTGCTTTATGCTGCAGAAAGGAGATGCACCTTTGGGGGAGGGGGTCCCTCCATGGAAGGGGCCAGGAGTCGGCAGGACCAGCCTCTCCTTGCTCAGGCCGCACACGCAGAGCTGGAACAATGGGCCCGCATCGCTGTATTGTGCCCGGTACAAGCTACCCACCCACCGAAGCGCGCTAGGGAGGGTTGGCTCCCCTCCTGGGGGAGGGGCAGGTGTGTGCCGCCTTTGGTTCAGGTGCTGGTGCCCCGTCCAGCCAGCCGTGGCAGGGACGTAGTCTTGGTTTCCCCAGGACACAGCCTCCCCGCCCCCGCCGAGCTACCCAGGCACACCCACGGTCTCCTTCGCAGGGACAGTGCACCGGGCAGCCTGGACTCCGGCCTCGCCAGCGCAGCCCTAAAGATGAGGAAGCACAAATAGGACATTGAGCCACCAGAAGTTCCCTCGGAGAAGGCATTCTTCTGGTTAGGACGATAGAGTGTGATAGGCCACTTGAGGTAGAGTAAGCCTTAAGCCTTGTTCCCCTAACAGAAGGTGGTTGCTAACCTGTTCTGTCTAAAAATAACCCAAAAGACTCACGAAGTCTTACTGTGTGCCAGGCTCCCCATTCTGGGCTCTTTACGTGGATTAACTCACTGTCCCCCAGGGCCTTTGGAGGAAGGACTATCATTATCCCCACTTTACAGATGAGGAAGCTGAGACCCAGAGAGGTTAAGGGGCGTGCCACGCTTATAGGACTGATAAATGGCAGGGTCAGGACTTGAACTCAGGCCGTTCTCGGGAGGGAGAAAGAGAGAGGAGCCAGCCAGCCTGGGTGTGTGTGGGGTCGGGGAGGCCTGGAAGGCGGGGGCGCAGAGAAGGGACTTGGGAGGGCAGCAATGTCCAGGAGAGGTGTAAAGCCATTTCCACGTGTGAACGCGTGGATAGAGCCCCCCTTCCTCCAATCCCCTTCCAACGTTTAAGGCAAGTTTGCACTGCTCATTGATTATTTTTGTGCAATGCAAAGAAATACTGGTTTTCGTATCTGGTGTTCACAGAAAGTGGGGACAAACGCTGGTCCAGACAGTAGCCAGCAGCCAGAGCTGGAGGACCACGGGCTCTTGAAATCCGGTTTACGTAAGAGCTTGTCCAAGGGCAGCTCTTCGGAGTCTTCTTTCTGGGTGCAAGACAGGAGAGAGTGGTATGCCTGTGAAGGCCTGTGTGTTGAACGGATCACTGGCATCTTCTGTGTGGAGTGACTCAGAACAACCTGGTAAAGTTGAGTGTGTCCAGGCTTTCTGTGCCCATGCCCAGCGCTCCAGAACAACCCTTCCAGAACCAACGCAGGCTCTGGCTTTGGTGTGTTTTACGAGCTGGCCTACCTGACGGGTTACATTCGCGGTGGTGCTTCTCCGTTGAACGGTCCCCTCTCCTGGAGTGTGAGCCCAAGCATAGGGAAGAAATGGCAGGGATGCCCCTGGCCAGGCCTTCCTCCTTGCCCCAGTGATGGAGTGAGGAGAGGCCCGCCCTTCCTGCCCAAATCCCTGCCATGCAACACAGTCCTTAGAGGTGAGCCCTCTGTGGTTGGCTACATCTGATGTGAGTTCTGACATTCTCGAGACACTAACCTCCCTGTGCCCACCCGGCATCCTCACTGGTGAGAAGCCCAGTCCCTGGGTTATAAATGGAATCATATATAATATGTGGCCTCCTGTATCCGGCTTTTTTCACATGATGCTTTTGAGGTTCATCTATTTGCAGCCTGAGCGTTCCTTTTTATGGCTAAATAGTAGTCTGTTGTGTGGAAAGACCACATTTTGTGTGTCCTTTCGTCAGTTGATGGACTTGTGGGTTGTTTCCACTTTGGGGCTATTGTGAACAATGCTGCTGTGAACATTCGTGTACAAGTTTTTGTGTGAACACGTGTTTTCAGTGGTCTTGGGTGGAACTGCTGGGTCCTACAGTAATTCCAAGTCTTTGTGGAACTGTCACCCTGCTTTCCACAGAAGCAGCTCCGTTTTGTGTCCCCATCAGCCATGTGTGAGGATTCTGATTCTCCCGCATCCTCACCAAGCCTTGTTGTTATCTTTCTGGTAATAACCATCCCGGGGCGGGGGTGTGAAGTGGCCTCTTAGGGTGACTTTGAGTTGTGTTTCTGTAATGACTAATGACGTTGAGCTTCTTTTCATGTGTTGATTGGCTATTTCCCTATCTTATTTGGAGAAACGTGTGTTCAGATCCTCTGCCCATTTAAAAAATCGGATTATTTGTCTGTCTGCTGTTGTCATTGAATTATTGAGAGGGTAAAACGAGAGAATGTGGGCAACACGTGTGGCCCAAGGCTAGGCGCGCGGTAAGCAGCCGCTAACACTGGCCATTATTTTGCACGAGTTAGAGAGTGAGCGGTGACATCTCAGACGCAGGGGAGCATGGCCTGTCTGTGAAGAAAATTCCACAGCAGAAGGAAAGAGGAGAGCTCGGGCAGACTGTCACTTTGAGAACTTCCTGGAGGCCTATAAGAGCCTCCGGGAGACAGTGAGCTGTCATGCGGGGCCTCCTCAGAGGAAGTGCTCAAAGAGATAAGGCAGGAAGAACAT
Source organism: Mirounga leonina (assembly GCF_011800145.1). Lineage (NCBI taxonomy): Eukaryota > Metazoa > Chordata > Mammalia > Carnivora > Phocidae > Mirounga > Mirounga leonina. The sequence goes on along the minus strand of NW_023270377.1, from coordinate 6,587,849 downwards.
TTGAATGGTGCATGAGTGTCCAGTGGCCGCGGGAGCCAGGGTTGAGCGCCCGGAAGCCTGAGGGAGAGAGGGGTCTGGGGGCATGGATGCCAGGAAGAACCACCAGGTAGATTGAAGATAAAGTCAAGAAGGAATGGTGGCCATCTTAAGAGTGACTGGCTAGTTCCCATTTAGGAGGGAGATACTGAGGGGACAGAAGCCCTAAGGCTCTGAGGAGGGAGCCCAGCATGTGGACGGGGTGGGGATCAGTGCTGGCAGCTGCCGCAGGCCTTGCCGGAGGGAAGTGGGGAGACCAAGCCCGCAGTTCTGGGGGCCAGATCTTTCCTTTCTCCCATGCTCATGTCACACCCCCTTTGTCCATTACTTAGAAAAACATCGTATTAACAATACCAGCACCCAAACAGTTTGGGTCCATTACTTTGTAAAAATGACCCCAGGCAGGGCTGGTTCCGAAAGGGTCAGCTGATCCAGCCCCTTCACTTGCCAGCCAGGAACCTGGCCTCCAGAGAGTAGAGGCCTGTGAGGCCATCCCAGGTGTTGGTGGCCACATAGAACTAGATCTGCTGATAAGCACTGCCGTGTTCTTTCAAGTAACTTAAAAAAATACAGTATTAAGTATACTGTACAAAGAGTACAAAGTGTAAGGAAGGAAAATAATCACCCAATTGCTGAGAGACCAACATAAATACTGTTAATTTGTAGGTGTATGTTCTCACTCTTTCTTTGCTCCTCTTTCTCCATAGATAGATAAATCTCTGTACTATATATATAACTATAACCATGTAATTTTGGTCTGTGTTTTTTAGCAACGTTAACATTTCCCGGTTAGTTAAAATTTTTTTCCCTTAAATATCATATTTAACGGGTGCCAAAATTCTAGTACATGATGTGCCGCAATTTATGAAGTGATTCTTGTATTGTCAGACGTTTGAGTTACCAGTAGTGTTTTGTTGTTATAAACATGATGGTGATGAAGGTCTTTGTGCAGAAATGTGACATTTCTGGTTACAGATTCCCAGGGGTGGAATTACAGGATCAAAGGATTGAAAAGTTTTTTAGGCTCTTGATATAGAATGACAAATCGCTTTCCAGAAATTTTGTTCCAGAGTGCTCACCTCATTCCAGGCTCCCTATTCTGAATATTTGCACTTAAAAAAAAAAAAATTAAGTTGCAAGGTGAAAGGGGTTTAATTTCTGTTCCTTTTTCTTTGCATTTCTTGATTGCAGTCATAGTAAACTTGTTTGATAGGACTGTTGACCTTCATAATTCCTCTTCGGTGAATGATCCTGTCCATTCTGTTTGCCATTTTTCTTTTGAAGGTGAGGTTTTTCTGTTATCTATTTACATGAAGTCCTTAGATCACTTTTGTTGTAAATATTTTCACTGTGGTTTGCCTTTAAACTTTGTGATTTCTTTGACATTCAGAGATTGTAAATTTTCATGAAGTCTGTCAATCTTTTTCCTTTGTGACTTTTTTCTCCTTTGCTTTTCAATGTAGAGAGTCCCTCCGCACATGGATATTCTGTTTTTGTTTTTTCTTTTTTTCCCCAGTGAGAGGCGGGAGGGTTAGGACAGGGCCTGTGGAACTTGATAGACTCAAGTGCCTGTCCAACCTCCAGATTCTGTGGGGCCTTGGTTTCCTCATCTGAAAACCAGGGCTAAGAATACCTATGTAGTAGTGTTAGTGGGTGGATTGAACAAATGTGTATATCACATGCAAGGTATTTGGCAAAAACAGATGGAGAAATGATAAGTTTTTTCGGTTTTTTCTGTTTTGTTGGTTTTTTTTTTACATTGAACACTTTAATCTTTCTGGAATTAATTCAGTGGATGGTGTAAGACAAAGGTGTATGTGTATTTTTTTGAGTAACCAATCACCTTTCTCAAAAACTTTTATTGAATGATTTGCTCCTTTTCTGATTCCTCTTTCTCTGTATATTAAGTCTTATGTATCTCTTTCTTGCCTGTTTACCCTGCTCCATGTATGTCTGGTTTTCTTATACCAAATGCGTCACCACAATTTTTTTTTTAAAGATTTTATTTATTTATTTGAGAGAGAGAATGAGATAGAGAGAGAGAGCATGAGAGAGGGGGAGGGTCAGAGGGAGAAGCAGACTCCCTGCTGAGCAGGGAGCCCGATGCGGGACTCGATCCTGGGACTCCAGGATCATGACCTGAGCCGAAGGCAGTCGCTTAACCAACTGAGCCACCTAGGCGCCCGCGTCACCACAATTTTATAAACTATTTTATTTTAGGATTTTCATATCTGTTGTTTTCAAGTATTCTTCGAGGTGAACCAGCTAATAATTTTGCCAAATTAGAAAAAATACAATTGGGACTTCAATTCGAATTGCAGGAAATCTATAACATAACTTGTGAAAAGGAATATTTTAGTATTTGTCTTTTTTTTTTTTTTTAAGATTTTATTTATTTGTCAGAGAGAGAGAGATCACAAGCAGGGTGAGTGGCAGGTGGAGGGAGAAGCAGGCTCCCTGCTGAAGGAGGCTGATTCAGGACTCTATCCTAGAACCCTGGGATCATGAACTCAGCCGAAGGCAGACGCTTAACCGACTGAGCTACCCAGGCGTCCCCAGAACATTTTAGTATTAGTCTTAATGAAAAGTGTACCTTCCCCTCTTTAAAATCTTGTAATTTTCTTCCTATAGATCCTTCCTATTTCTTGTTATGATTACTTCTGATTACTTTATAATTTTGTTACTTTTGTAACTGATACCTTTTCTCCTCCAGTTACCCTTTTGTGGTAACTGATAACATACAGGGAAGTTATAGGTTTTATAAATTTACCTTTTATTCTATCACTTGACTTACTTCTCTTTATTTCAAATTGTTTTTCATTTGCTTCTCTTGGATTTTCTTTAGAGGCAATCATGTTATATATAAATTATGATCATTTTGTGGTCTACTTTGCAAATACTTGTAACTCTGATTTAGATTTCATAGTTTATTACATTGGCCAATATTTCTCAAACACTGCAGTGGAGGATATTGGCAAGAGAACAGATCTACCTCAGGAAGTTCTGTGAGAGTCAAACATGACACTGACTGGGAAGGACTTGATAACGATATTCACACGAAGTTAGCGCTTGATGAAAGTTAGTTGTTGTTCTTTGTCATGTCAAACAAGGACCCATCTTTTCCTAGTTTTATAAAGTTTTGAATGACTGAGTATTTAATTTTATCGAATGCCTTTTTAATATCTGTTGAGATGATTATGTTGTTTCCCTCATTTCATTTACGGGCACAACAGCTTAATTTTATAAATTCCCTAACATTAACCATTTTGCACGATTAAAATGAACTGTTCTTGATTATGTTAATTTTTTATTGTACTCTGAATTTTATTTAGGATTTTTGTATATATGCTCATAGGTGAGATTGAGTTATATGATTTTGGTCAAGTTATGGTTTAAGAGCCATGGAAACTATAAAATATGGAGACATTTATGTGGCATCATCATTATCTGATTTTTTTGAAATATTAAAAGAAGTTTGGCAGAGGTGCTTTTCCTCAGAGCCACAAAATAATTTTTATTTATTTTATTTTATTTATTTTATTTTAAACTTAATTCTTAAGTAACCTCCACACCCAACATGGGCCTCTAACTCACAACCTCGAGATCAAGAGTCGCATGCTCCACTGACTGAGCCAGCCAGGTGCCCCAGAGATAATTTTCAAATATTTGCTTCAGTTTCTTCTTTGGTGTCGATTGATTCTTGTTTTCTACCTCGTTTCACTTTCGGTAAGTTATCTATATTTTTCAGAAAACAGCCCATTTTTTGAGCTTTTCAAATTTTCTGGCACACAATTATGCATAGTTTTTTGGTAATTTTCAGGTTTCTCTTTTATTACTCTTCTTTCTTCTTTTTCTCTTCTTGATTTTGTTTCCTTCTTGTGTTGGCTGGGCTCCCAGCAGGGAATAGATGGCCTAATCCAAAGGGGTGACAGGATAGGGAAGGGAAGGCCACACAGCCTAGAGCTAGCAACCTTGGGAAGCCCTTCCCACAGCTGAAGAGCTAGGGGACAGGCTATCACCAGGCCCTCCGACTGGAGCTGTGGCCTCTGCTGGAGGCAGGGTGGGGTCAGGGGACCGAATGCCCCCCTCCCGTGCTCCTCTCACTCTGTCTGTGCCAGACCTGGGTGAGGCAGCCCACACGGGCCCATCCCCCAGACACAGGGCAGGTGGAGAAGGATGGAGCCGGTCTAGATGGCGGGTAAGAAGAAGGTGAAGCATTTTTTTCTTTCCTTTATTCAATTTGCCAGAGGGTTGGCCATTTAATTTTCTGCTTTTCAAGTCATAAGCTCTTAGATTTATTCCCTGTTTTGCTTTTTATTTTTATTTAAAAAATTGTCTGTGCTCTCAGAAACCCCTACTTATGCATGTATGAGGACAGAGGTCTGTCTTCTCTATTTCTCGCGTGTCCTCCTTGTCTTTTCTTTCTGTACCGACTTTCTCGAGTTTTTCTTCCTCGTTAGCATTCTCCAGGACATGAGCTGCTGTTTACCTCCTCTCTTGTGGTGTTTCTTGCTGACTCGTGAACTCCTGGGTTTTCCCATCCGATCACTTTTCCTTGTCTCACGCTGCTCAGTCTTTACAATCGATCTCTCCCGTGCTGGAGATGCAATGGTGGACTGAGTTCACAAGTCAGATTTCACCAGAATGTCTTTTATTCTTTGTGCAGTGATTCTGTGAAACATGGAAGTAACACCTTTGAGTCCTTAGAAAAATGATGCCCTTCTTTGGAGTGGTGCAATGTTTTCATAGGTCTGGTGATTTTTCTTTTCTGACAAAGAACTGTCAGGAAAAGTTGGGACAGATTCTTTTGGAGAGCAGAGTGGGTTTCTGCCCAATTCCTTTTCCCAGACAAAAAAGGACCAGCAGGGATGGGGGTGGGAGCCCCGATCGGAGATCCAGCTGTTGGGGGTAAGAGCCAGGGGTCTCATACAAGGAACAATGTGCTGGGCCCCTAGCTGCTGGGGCAGGGCGCTCAGCAGACCCCCAACAGCACTCTGGCTGCCTCCCCTCCACCTTTCACTTGGCCACATGGCCTCCTCTCACCTTCTCTCTTCTGAACTAATGGCCTCTTGTAATTCATCCATTTTCTGACTCTCTGGCTGGATTCTTTGAGGTTTTGGTGGTGAATAGTGAACACCCTTGGTTGCTAGGGCTGACGTACATTTTCCCCTGTCTCTATATCGGTCCAAGGGGCTTTTTTGAATGCAGGGTGTTCACCCCTTGTTCCCCCACCCCATCTTGTCCAGAAGTCTACAACATTTAAGCAAGAAAAAAAAAATGTACAAACAACACTAGAAATTAGAACTGATATATAATAAGAATTACAAAGGGGCTTAAAAACAATTATAGAGCATACTAAGCCGATCGGCATCGCGAGACAGGGACGCTAATGAGGTTCTTGAATTTTAGAGTTTGATTTCTCTGTCCCATCCTACCCTTGCCCCCCATGGGGCTCAGCATGGTAGAGGATGTTTCTGGGCATGCTTGTCAGTGTTCACTTGGCTGGGAGTAGACATGCAGAAATAGTAATATTTATCTGAGAGAATAAAAATGCCACGGTGTTGCTTTCTGCTTCCACTGGCTTGTCCTCTTGCATTCAAGTAAAACTTCCCAAACCATATTAGGATTGATCTGGAAATGCCCTGCCCAGAGGAAGCATCTTCCCACTTAGGACAGGGTGGGCACCTGCTGTCATCAGGCAGCAGTTCAGAGTCACGTGGGACGTTTGCTCTAAGCCCCATTTCACTGGAGAGTAGATCAGCGGCCCACGTACCTGGCCCAGCACCGTCCCCACCTGGGTCTCCAGTGGGGCTATTCCTGACACGATTGCCCTCAAATGCACCCCAGTCACTGGAAAGAGTAGCAGCCAACGACCTAAGGGGTTAGCACCCTAAACTGTTACTAAATGCCCACAAAGAGCTGGAAGGGCTGGATGAGACGGACATGGCGCGTTGTCTGGATTACATTCTAGTGCAGTTGCTGTCAAAGAGGATTTCGTCGTGGAATCCTCACTAACCATTTCACGCGTCAGATTGTGCGCCTGTGTGTGTACACGTAGGTTACGGATCTGTATGTGTGTATGCACGTGTGTGTACATATATACATGCGTGTTCTGTGTACACATTCATGCATCTGGGACCAGAGTGAAGTACAGCTGCTGAGGATTGGGGGAGGCCAGGGAGCGCCCCCCTCCACCTGCCTGCAGAGCCCCCATTCCTCCCTGGCATGCGGTCTGGAACAGCTGATCTCCTGTGGGCTGGGGGGGGCGGGGGCGGGTGGTGGAGGTGGTGATGACCTTGTACATTTTCCCTCAAAGACCTGAACTGACCCAGCTCCAGGACGCGGGTCCGGCCCCCTGTGTGGCCGCTGCTGAGATATCCCTGTCTAAGGGGGAGTGTCCTCTCTTCCTATTGTATTCGCTTTTGAATTCTGATCTGTTTGAGTCACACGGAACTGCTTCTGCATTTCAGCGTTCCTAGAACTTCTTTAAAAAGCCAGAAGGGCTGGTCTGCCACACTTGATGAAAGAAAGGGCCTTCCTGTTCCGTGCTGCTCTCTCTGCCCCTCTCCTGGTGACCCTCTTCTGTTTGTTGACAGGCTGATGTTTGGGGCCTGCTCAACTGCTTCCACATATTAGCTGCCCCCCCCCCTCCGCCGAATAAGACCGGGCCTTGGTCTCATTTGCATATCTGCGGGAGGAAGTGTCGGGAGAACCAGCAGTGAGAGATAAGAGCCTGGCAGGGTGGGGCTGCCCCTCAGGCTCTGCAGAGGGGCTGAGGCTGGACGGGCTGGGGAGGGGGGCAGTGGGGCCAGGGTGCTGGGGCGGCTCTCTGTTTTGGGGACACCTCCGGGAGGTGAGGTGACAGCAGCCTAGAGAGCCATCCTTGCCTGTTGTGGTACCAGCTCGGGCTCTGGAGGCAGGACGGGGGGGGGGCGAGGAGCATTCAGAGGTGAGGGAAAGAGAGAAACAAGAAACTTCCCTGTGAGAAAGGAAGGGCCGGGTGGAAGTGAAATTACCCAAACCATTCTCCAAAACTTTCTTGAAAGAGCCAGTGGCTCACAAGCCAAAAAGAGATTGTAAAACGTGACCCCATAAAATCGTAAAACCGCTACACAGCTTAAAAAGAAAAAAATTTCCATAAGCACCGTCAACAATAAGTAACTCCAAGGGGCGCCTGGGTGGCTCAGTCATTAAGATCCTGGGGTCCTGGGATCGAGCGCCGCATCGGGCTCCCTGCTTGGCGGGAAGCCTGCTTCTCCCTCTCCCACTCCCCCTGCTTCTCCCTCTCCCACTCCCCCTGCTTGTGTTCTCTCTCTCTCTCTCTCGCTGTGTGTCCCTCTGGCAAATAAATAAAATTAAAAAACAACAACAAGGGCGCCTGGATGGCTCAGTTGGTTAAGCCACTGCCTTCAGCTCAGGTCATGATCCTGGAGTCCCTGGATCAAGTCCCGCATCGGGCTCCCTGCTCGGCAAGGAGCCTGCTTCTCTCTCTAACCCTCCCCCCTCTCATGTACTCTCTCTCTCTCATTCTCACTCTCTCAAATAAATAAATAAATCTTTAAAACAACAACAACAACAACAAAAAAAACCCCAATAACTCCAAAATATATTGTGGCATGTATCAAAGTCTTACAGATAAATAAGCAAAAGATGATTAAAAAAAAAAAAAGGTAAGCCAAACACATGAAAAGAAATGTGCAGAAAAAGAAAGACGAATAGTGAAACATGGGAACACGGTCAACCTTTCTCATAAAGAAAGGCAGATTAAAGTGAGTACTCATTTTTCTTTAACCTCTCAGATTTGCAAAGATGAAAATGTCTGATAGCCTGTTGGCAGGGTGTGGGGAAATAGACATATCCGGTTAGTGGGAGAGAAAAGTGACACAGCCTTGCTGGGAGGCAATCGTCAGTCTCTCTCAAAATACAAAGCCCGCGTCTCTCCGGCGGCTCTCCTCCTGGTGGTGATCTCCCCATGGCCCCTAATAAATGTCAGCACATGCAGTGTCCAGCATGTTCCAGGCGCTACTGTAAATGCTCTTCCTAAGTTAAGTCACTTAGTTGATGCAGTGACAGGTGGCCGGTGTTGTTCTGGTCCCCATCGTACTGACAGGGAGGCTGGATCTGTGCCTTTACCAGTCACACAAGGTATAGGCACGGAGATGCTCACTGCAGCACCATTTAGGAGAATAAAAAGCTGAAAGTAACTACCCATCCGTCATCACGGGCTGGTCAAATAAATGCTCATACTACCACGTGGTGGAACGTGAGTTGGGAAGACCTGTAACATATGTTTTTTGGTAAGGAAAGCAAATTTCAGAACAACATATATACTGTGCATTTAAAAAGATGTGTATATTTAAGTTTGTACATTTAAGAGTTCGGGAGTGATTTACAAAAAGTAGTAACTCGGAGAAGCGGGGCTCAGCAGGAGGGGGAGAAGGAGACATTTCTTTTTCATCTTTTATCTTTCTTTATGGTTTTAAATTGTTTAGTGTATAATTTTATTTTTTTAAGTTTTTAAAAAGATTTTATTTATTTGAGAGAGAGTGTGAGCAAGAGTTGGGGGGAGGAGCAGAGAGAGAGGGAGAGCACAAGCAGGGGGAGCAGCAGAGGGAGAGGGAGAAGCAGGCTCCCAAGGAGCAGGGAGCCCAATGCGAGACTCCATCCCAGGACCCTGAGATCATGACCTGAGCTGAAGGCAGATGCTTAACCAACTGAGCCACCCAGGCGCCCTTAAACTAGTATATAACTTTAAATACTAGTTAAACAGGGGTGCCTGGTTGGCTCTGTCAGGTAAACATCTGACTCTTGATCTCAGGGTGGAGAGTTCAAGACCCACATTGGGCTCCATGCTGGGCGTGGAGCCTACTTAAAAAATAATAATAATAAAATAAGATAAAATCTAGTTAAACAACACATAGAAATGTTGAGTGAAGTGCCAGGCACCCAGGAGGGGCTAAATACTCTTGTAATGAAGTTATGTCTTGAGGGTGGATTCCTTTAAATCAGACCACATAGCTGTCAAGTGCCAATGTAAATCATGCCCAGAAGACCCCACATGCCTTTTCCTGGAGCTTCCTGAGTGGAGGGTGGGGGGGGGGGGGGGGGGGGGAAGGGGGCTCAGTCTAGGACTGCTTGATGTCAAGGCCGATCTTCACCTCAGAATGGTCAGCTCCAGGGTTCAGAGACGTCATGCCCAGGTTCCTTGAGCCATGTCAGGAATTCCTGTCTTTTCAGTTCCCAGAGAAATGAATTCCCTCGCATGGGTTCTAACGAAGCCTTTGGTCTATTTCAGGTACCGGAATTGTGTTTACACGTACAGGATTCTGCCCAATGAAGATGATAAATTCACTGTCCAGGTAAGCCCTTTATCAACCTGGACATCTGACCCTGAGTGGAGCCGGAGTTGGCAGAGAAAGTGACAAAGATGAAGAAGAGAGGAAAGAAAACTTGTGTCCCAAACAGCCTGGACGTGAGGGCCTGGCTGAGCCTCTTTCTCCCCAGAAGTCTGGGGGTGGGGGTTGCTTGGAGGGTAAGCTGTGACCCCACTCCGTTGGGAAGGATGCCCAGAGACAACGGAAAGGGACTGTAGCTTGTTGATTATTTTCTTCAGTGAGCTCAGCTGAGTGAGGGTCGGTGGGCTGGGGAGGAGAGGAGGGGAACTTACAGGAGAGCAGACCAGTTTTTTCTGAGGGACTAGATGATCGCCCAACAGGTTAGCACAAAACAGTACCTTTCCATTTGTAGACACCTCTTCCGCCAAAGGCTGATGCTCATGGCACCTGGTGGCACCGTGTAGAGGCCAAGTGTGTAAAACTTGCCATTAAACGTTAAGAATCAGCTGCAGCAAGTCTTTCCAAGTCCAAGTCTGGAAAGCCCACCCCCCACATAGTTTGCATGACAAACACCATGGGCTCTGTGTGACCACAATGCATGTCAACCAAGTGGTGTGGAGGCCAGGGGAGCTATTTTTATCTGGCTGCATTAAGAGAGCAGGGGGGTGGTCAGAACAAAGGAGGTGTCCTCAGGAGGGGCAGAGGAGTCATGACCGTGGTAAGAGGCACCAACAAATGGCTTGCACCCACGTGGGCAGCAGAGAGGAGGGATAGACCAGGGTCGGGACGCCATGTCACGGAGCAGCAACAGAGTCTGTAGGGTTTAGCGGAAAAGAAAGTAAAAGTGGAGGAAAGGTGGGGCATGATCACTGATTCCAAAATGTGAAGGGAAGGACGCATTTTGTCCAGAGCTAGGATGTCTTTGAGGGCAGGACAACGGGCAGGTGCCGGGGGCAACGGTCACTGGAAATGTGTCAAGTGGGAGAAGGTGTGTGGAGTAGAACGCCTCTGGGAAGATGATGGGGGTCAAAGGAATCACTTCAATGAGCCACTCGGTCAGAGAGTGAGACCCTAAGGGGGTGCTTGAACCAGCCCAGGGGCTCTCGAAGAATCTAAAGAATATCCGTTGGAATGTTTCTAGCGCGTCTGGGTCACTCGCACGTCTTGGCCTGGTCACCAGGGATGAATGGCAGCACCCCTGGTATCAGACTGTCCTTTCAGGTCCTTGGCAGCTGCTTATCGTGGGCCATGGTGGTCTCTCCCGAGGGGAGGCCTGTGTGGGGCAGGCAGTGGGCCTCCGCGGCCCCCACAGGGTTTTGTGAGTCTAGGACAGTGTGAGCTTTCCTGGCCGGGCTGGCATCCTTGATAGGTGGTTTGCTGAAAGGAGCCTCAACTCAATCTTAAGTTAAAAGTTGGTCAATGCTTTTGATCTTTTTTCGCCTTGTGGTTTCTTCTATTCCTTCAAAGTGAAGACGACTTCAAGTATGACTAGGCCTTAAGCTGGAAAAGACCTGACTCTGTGGCTTCTCGTACACGTGGCTGTACCCACGGCCCATAAACGCATCGGCCGCGTCTGGCACGTCTCCCTCTCACCTTCGTACCCTTGCCGTCGTGGCTGTGCGCCCTCCGGGGAGTTGGCTGCCTGTCCCGCAGCGGTTTCAGGATCTGGGGCCTCGTCAGGCTTTGGGGGTGTCAAACAATGGAAACTCGCTTTGGCTGAGCCCTATAAGGAGTGGGCGGCCCGTGAGGGAGAAGGCCTGGCCTGGGACCAGAGGGCTGGGGGCCCTGCACCAGGGCGCGCCCTGCCACGCCTCAGCTGTCCTCTGCCCGTCTGCTCTTGTCCCAGAGACAGGTGTCCTTCTCAGTTACCAGTCCCCAGAGGGGATCTGGGTGGCTCAAACATCAACAGCTTTCTCTGCCCGGGCCACTCAGGGGCCACAGGCCGGCGTGTCAACCAGATGTCTGAGCAGCTGCTCCCCCCGCCACCCCCACAGTCAGAGCGTGGGGCCATGGGCAGGCAGGCTTCCTAGAAGAGCTGGGGCCCTGCTGGACTGGTGGGCTGCTGACCCCAGCACTGGGTGGCCCACAGCAGGTAACCAGGGTGCAGGGATCTGTGGGGCCCAGGCGGCCTGCAAAAGTTTCCACTCCAAAGGATACACCTTCCTGTAAAAACACAACACCTTCCTGCGATCACAAGAGTAGTTGGCTTCCGAGGAGCACGTTGAGGCATGTGTGCAAGGAGATGAAATCAGAGATCTACCAGGTCTCAGTCCTGACCCATTGCTGCTTATTTTAACCCTGGTTCCTCTTTTCATGTCGAGGCAAAACCTCATACTCTTTTCTGAGCCGAGCCACGGTTTCTAAATAACTCATTCCTTACACCTGAGCCTGCTTAGTGCCACCAGAATGTGAGGCTCCTAAAATAAGAATCCAGCCTGAAAAACTTGGCCAAGTGAAGCACCCAGGGCTCAACTCGCTTTCTTACTTTAGTTCCCTCTGCTCTTCTCACTGGGGCTTCTGTCTTTTTGGACAAAACCGAAGGGCCACCCCACCTCCATTCTTTGCAGAGGGACCTCAGGTGGTGGGTCCGTGCATCGTGGTGCATGACCACCCCATTTGGGTCAGGAAGAGGAGCGATCCTCACACTCTAGGACCTTGCTCTCTTTCCACCTTTCTCAGACTTCCAGAAAATCAGAGAGGGGAGGGAAGGCTGTAACTTCATTCCACTCCCCTGTTGTGAGCATGAAGGTAGCTGAGGACTACAGAAGGTGGAACTCACATGCAGGCCTCCACCCCAGAAAGTGTGTCCAGACCTGGCTGTGTGTTGGACCCCTGGGAAGGGTGGACTCCACCCGAGGAGGATGCAGAGGAAGGACGGTGTAACCTCTCAGGAAGAGAGGCCCCTTTTCCTTCCCACAGTTGTCAATGGAGTCTGATCATAAATGGCATCTGGCCCTTGTGGTTAATCGACCTGGAACGAAGGCAGGAAAGCCTACAACGTGTAAAACACCCACCCGGGTGAGTGCTGGCATGGGGGAGCCCCCACCTCTGCCACTGCTGTCTTTCTTCGCTGGGAGGGAACAGACATCGAACAAAACAACCACATCTGCTGGCCAACGTAAGTCAGTCCTACCTCCTGCTCAGGGGAGGGAGGGAAGGAAAAATGGAGGACAAGGAGATGGATGGAGGGGGAGGAAGACCACGGAGAGAGAGGAAAGAAGGAAAGAGAAATGAATGAGAAGAGAAAGAGGAAGGAGGGAAGATGGAGGAGTAGAGGTGGGTGAGGGTGGAGGGCAGTATTCTAGAAGGTTCCAGGCAGTAGTGCCTGGGGGTGGCGGGAAGGGGGCAGGTGTCGTGGTGCTCAGTCTCTCTCAGCTGTGCCCCTTGGGCTGTGGATTTCTGTACCTCAGTTACCTCAGGAGCCCACAGAATTGTCGTCACGGGGGGGTGGGTCATCAGCTCTCTGGCCCCCCGATCCTGAGAACCGTCTGGTCCTCGGGGGTGAGTAGCGCTCCGAGCCCGGTGTGAGGCCAGAGGAAGGCAGGTCAGCTCCACCCCTCAGGCCTGAGTCTCCCATGCTCACAGTTGGGTCTCTTGTAAACTCCCTTTCTGCCTTGGAAGGGGACGTGACCCTCCTCTGAGGGTCTGGCTCCAGAAGGAGCTGTTAGGCTTCTGTGCCTTTCCGAAATGGCCCTCCTCCCTGGGAGATTAGGGACCGGTTGGAAGCAGTAGGAGCAGAGCCGATGGGCCAGCCTGAGCGTGAGCAAGGGGTTTCTAAACACCAAGGGGTGTCACCGAAATGGCTGCCCCAAGGCCAGTGCCAAGTGCACGTCAGCAGGGCCCTTGGGCCGGATTCCTACAGCCCCTCAACCCTTGCTCTCTTTCTGACATCCTTCCTACCAAGAAGAACAAAGCAGGACAAAAAAGCTGCCCCTGGTCCCCGTCACGTCAGTATTCGCCGTGAGCTTCCTGTCTTTTTCTCCTGGTTGAGGCTGCGTCCAGGATGCTGGGTGTTTCAGACGGGCGCACGCTCAAGGCTGCGTGGAAGTTGTGACCGACAGCGAGCTTGGAACCGTCTGCCTCGGAGACTCGCGGTCTTCTTTGTCCGTAGAAGAAAAGCCCGGCGGCTCAAGCCGCCCGGCTGAGAGGCTCAGGACTCCGTTCCTGGTCCCTGACAGTGGCCGGTGGTAGTTGTCCTGTCGCTTGGGGCAACGTGGCTTTTGGAGACAGAAAACAAAACTTTCTACAAGCCGTTCGTCACAAGTGTCCCGGAGGGTAAACGGTTGAGCCATTGTTACTAAGTTCAGGAAGAGGGTGGCAGCTATTATTGTTCGGAGTGGTCACCCAGTGAAGCAGAGATTCCGTCTGAGCCGCCCGGGCGAAGGATGTGGCTCTCACACACTTCCTGACATTGCACAACGGGACGGAGCTGAAGGTGCAGGCGGGAGAAGACGCGCAGGGCCGCCCTGCACCACCGCTCGGCCGCGGGGGGCGGGGGGCCGGGGGCCTGGCGGTCCCTTCAGGCCCTGACGGCCACATTCTAGAAGCCTGCATTTTTTTAAAATTAAATTTATTTTATTTTATTTTATTTTTTTAATTGTATCTGCTGTTGAACACGGGCAGCTCAAAACATCCCCCAGTTTGCCTTTACCTTCAAAAGGGAATTGGATGGGGGCGCCTGGGTGGCTCAGTTGGTTAAGCGGCTGCCTTCGGCTCAGGTCATGATCCCGGAGTCCCGAGATCGAGTCCCACATCGGGCTCCCCGCTCAGCGAGGAGCGTGCTTCTCCCTCTGACCCTCCCCCCTCTCATGCTCTCTCTATCTCAGTCTCTCTCTCAAATAAATAAATAAAATCTTTAAAAAAAAAAAAAGGGAATTGGATGGAGATAAAATTTTTGAGGACCACGGTTTTTTTGGTTTTTGTTTTTGCTTTTCAAAATTCTATAGAGGCATTGTTCTACTGCCTTCCAAAATGCGCTATTACACATAGCCCCGAAGACAAAATCCAAGGCCAACCTGGTGCTGGTTCCAATATAGGGAACCAGGTTTTTTTTTCTTTTTCTGATTTGCAGCTGGTAGGAGTTGTTTTTTTGTTGTTTTTTTTTTCCTACCCCTGTCGTTTTCCCTTTGTTGGTAGTTCCTGAAATGGGTTCAGCCTGTTCCGTCTGCAAATTTGGGTCTTTCTTCGGCTCAGACTTCTCTTCTGTTTGGTCTTTGAGTACATTTTTATCCCAGCTCTTCCGACTTTTGTCATCCCACCTCCTGATGACTGTCTTTGCTTTCTCTGCCCGCCCCCATGCATCTTGTCCATGCCTCTCATGCTCCAAGCCTTCTGGTCCACCTTGCCCCCCCGCATTGGATGCATTTCCTCTTAGCCGCCCAAAGCAGAGCTCACATGCGGCCGACACCAGCTGTGGTTGGTGGGCTTGGGCGCGGGAATAGGATGCAGTTGTAACCAAGGAGATATGAAGGGAAACACTGTGTGGGGCTTCTGGGAAAGGTTTATTTGTCTTAGAAAGAGATACAAGGATGGCGTCTGCCTTCGGCTCAGGTCATGATCCCAGGGTCCTGGGGTCGAGCCCCACGTCAGGCTCCCTGCTCTACCGGGAGTCTGCTTCTCCCTCTGCCTGCTTCTCCCTCTTTGTGCTCTCTCTCTCAGTCAAATAAATAAATGAAATCTTAAAAAAAAAAAAAGAGAGAGGTACAAGGATGAGATGGTCCCTTTTCTACCTTTGGAAACTGTCATAGCGTATAATAGCTGGGGCTGAGGCTCCCATCTTGCAAGCAAGAGGGGAGGTAGCTGGGGAGTGAGGCCGATATGCAGAGGGCAGAGCAGAAAGGTACAATGAACCTGGGTCCCCGATGACACCACTGAATTAACTGAACAGAATTAACCCACCTGGTCACTGCCTTGCCTCTCGTCTTCCTGTTTTTGAGATCATTCCTTTTTGTTCAAGTAACTGAATTAGGGTTTTCTGTCACCTGCAGCTCCAGGTATTCTAACATGCAGAGGTTTGGGCTGTCCTAGGGGAATCTCAAAGCAGAAAATGAAAAATTTAAATTGAACATCAAGTTTCACGGCCCCCAAAGCCCACAAGCCAAGATCCGACCCCTGTGGTCTCTGACTCTTCCCTCTCCCTAGCTCTGGCCTGCACCATGTTGCTGGACCCACTCCCACCCCCACCCCGCCCCTGACATTCCCTGACCCACGTCACCATGCCAGACATCCTGGAGTTCAGTATCTCTTTGTCCAACTGTAACCACAGAAAGCACAAAAACCAATCCATATTTCAGCCATTTCTGCCCTGGGAAGTTACCTCCATTACTTGCTTACTATAGATGGTTTAGCCGCTCCAGTCGGCGTTGCCTTTCAAGATGAGGTTCTGGGTCTAGCTTTCACATATGCAAGAGGAAGCTTAAAGTCACCCAACAGAAGGGAGTCTTTCCTCTAAGAAAATACCCCCCTACAGAGGCCTTCCCTGATGACTCCATAAAAATGTCTACCCACCCCCACCTGTCGCCCCAACCCCATATCCTGCTTTATCTTCCCTGTGGCACTTGTAATTGCCCACTTTACTTGACTTACTTATTGTCTGTCCTCGAATGGTCCCTGGCATGTGGTGGCCACTTGGTAAATATATCAAATGACTGATGTCTGCTGCCGCCCGTAAGAATACAGAAGGAACTGCATGTTTCAGCTACAACGGTGACTTGGGTAGTGCTTGCCACACTTAACAGCCCTTCACTGGGTGTCCATGGGATGCGCCTGATCTGTTTGTTGACTCCTCACCCTTGCTTTTCACGCCTTGACCAATTTCCTCTGCATTCTGGGCAGGGAGTTTCCCCTGCTCCCCAGTCTCAGTTTTGCTCTCACCCCCTCCGATGTGGATTTGAATTCCACCACTGAGTTTTTCATTTTGCTGCAAGCCGACCTGATCTGACTGGTCTCCCTCTTTAACTGGCCCTGTTGTTTGTTCGTCTTTCCTGTTCTCTTCTCGTGAGGAGAAGGAGGTACCGAGTCTGGGCTTCTCTGTCCTGTCTTGATGGGGACCTGTTCGAGCGCTGTTATGGTCTTATGGCTGCTCACTGGGCTTCTGTCACCCCAGCTTTGGAGAAGTGGGAGGACAGAAGGAGGAGGTCAGGGCAGGGGCTGGTGGCTGGGGTCCCATGAGGCAGCAGGAAGAGAGAGCCTTGGGGATACTGGAGGGGTCAGAGGGAGGGTCCCCTAACTCCCCCTGGGCCCTACACCCTCATCCCTCCTCACCATTGCTCCCATTTATTGAGCCCTTCCTGGAGCCAACCACTTGATATATGACCTTTAATTGAATCCTGGAAGGGAGTATCATTATCATTATTCCCATTTGAAATACAGGGAAACTAAGGGGCTGACATTATTTGCTTGGTTCATACAACTAGTCAGTGATAGGACAGGGATGTTATTTGATCTGCCATGCTCTGGCTTAAGGGCCAGGCCACCCTCCTTCTCCTTGGCTTGGCTCTTAGTCACCAAGGCACCCTGTAGTCTGGGCGCCTGGCTGGAAGGCCAGATTGAGTCTGATGCTGCCGCCATGTTTGGCTACTGACCTCTGCTTTCCTGGCCACCCAAGGTTGGCCCCGGCAATGGAACCAGCTGTGAACTGTATGGCACTTGAACCTTTAACCTTCTTGAATGAGGCTCAAGATGACCCTACTCTTAAGCCGAGTCCCGTCAGCTCTATAGCCGTATCTCCTGACCATATTCCTTAATGACTTGTCATTCCAGAATGACTTAGCTCAGAGATTCCCCATTTGTTCATCTGCTTGTTCATTCAGCAAATTTCGCTTAGGGCACTGGGGGTACAGTAGTTAGTCAACCTTGTACACATAGTCCTTGCCCTTATGGGATGGATGTTCACTTTAGAGACTGATGACAACCAATTATCAAGATTATCTCCTGGGCCCCAGATTTGTATACCTTGAAGTAGAGGTGTGTCAGGTGTCTTCATAGCAAAAGGAGCTTCCCTCAAGTGGGAGGAAATGAATGACCCAACCAATCCCTCCAAAAAGTCATCACTCCCTTTCTGTGCTCCCCTAGCACTTCCCCTCTTCCTGCTACCATGCCCTTCCCATGTGGGTGGCCCTCAGCTCTGTGTCTGTCTCCCCCCACCTCTCCACCCCTGTGAGCTGTGGGTGCCTCGGGAACACGAGTGAGGGTTCGTTTGCTTCTTGTGTGCTCTAGAGCCTGGCACAGGACAGAGAATTCATAACCATTCATTGAACGAAAGGCCCAATTGGACTTGGCTTGAAGATGGTGCCTCTGTTTACCACTGAGTGCTCACAAACCCTTTGAGGTTAACCTTAATCCCCCTGTTCTTGGCAGAGGTGTCCCACTTTGAGCAACCCCGAGATGGAAGAATCCAAATTTCTTCCCAAGTATTCAATGAATTAGTAGGTAATCCGTTAGTCATTTTTACAAAGACATTCACTGTTAGAGAGTAGGAAGTTCTCAAAGTCCCTTCACTGAAGCTGCCCCTGACTGTCCAAGTCAAGGGTCCCTGGAGGGCGGATGGGCATCAGAGTGCCTGCCTGTCTCTCTACCACATTTATGCTCCTTCATGACTTGGGGGAAAATGTTCTGAAGTTTTGAAATGAAGAGCTGTATTTTCCAAAATCCGATATTTCTGGCAAATACACTCTGAAGACCCTGGAAAGAGGCCATAGCACCTCATACTGGGACAAGGACAGGACACAAGGACATAGTCCCAGGCTTTAAAGAGGGAAACCGGACATTCACAACAAGTAGATTTCAGGGTTACTCAGAAGTCTGCAAGAAAAACTGTTGACTGCTCGAGAAACCAAACAACAGAATGGCTCTCCCTCTGTGGGAAGGCAACAAGGAGATAGTTACTCCTACCGACACCAAGCTCCTCCCTGCCCCAGGATCTTTGCACTTGCCCTGCCCTCTGTCTGGGAGTCTATCCCTCTAGATTACCACATAGCTAACTGCCCCAAAGTTACTCCCAGGTCTCCCCATCTAAAGCCATGCCCTGCCCTGACAGTCATTCTGCTATGACCCTGTTTTATTTTTCTTCATAGCTCTTATCACTGTCAGCAACCATATTAGTTTTCTTTTGCTGCTGTGATGAATTACTGCAAATGTAGTGATTTAGAAACAACACAGATGTGGGGCGCCTGGCTGGCTCAGTTGGTAGAGCGTGTGACTCTTGATCTCAGGGTTGTAAGTTTGAGTCCCACGTTGGGGGTAGAGATTAGTTAAAAATAAAATCTTAAAAAAAAAAACCCACAAATGTATTATCTTACAGTTTTGGGGGTTGGTAGTCTGAAATGGATTTCACTGGGCTAACATCAAGGTGTTGGCAGGACTGTGGTCCTTTCTGGAAACTAGGGGATAAATCTGTCTTCTTGCCTTTTCCACTTTCTAGGGGTCCCCCGTGTTTCTTGGCTCATAGCCCATTTTTCCATCTTCAGAGCCAGCAAAAGGCGGGGGGAGAAAGGGGCTCTGGTTCTGACTCTCCTCTTTCCCTTATGAGGACCCTCGGGATTTGATTGAGCCCACCTGAATAATTCAGAACGCTCTCCCTATCTCAAGGTCAGTACATTAGCAATCCTTAATTCCTTCTGCATCTTAATCCCCCCCCCCCCCCATGCCATGCAACAAAACATATCTCTGGGATTCAGGGATCAGGACGTGGACTTCTTTGAGGGGGTTCTGCCCACCACAGTGACTCTCTGTTATTTATCGACTCACTCATTTGTCATCTATCTCCCCTATGAGGATGTGAAACCCAGGGGTGCTAAGACCTTGTCTTTCTTGCTCACTGCTGCGTCTGCTGCTCTTAGAAGAGCACATGGCACATGGGAGCTTCTCCTTTGCTAAACGGTTGAATGAAGAGGTAAATTTGTAATATGAGTGAGGGAGGAAAGGCCTCCATTTCTTTACGTCTACAAGGAGGGGAGTGTAGTAGAGACCTCCAAAGGCCTCTGCGCTCTAAAATTTTACAGTTCCTTCCATGACAATGACATTGACCAAGGTTTAGGAGAGGGGCGTGTTCCGAGCAGCTGTTTGGAATCTGCAGCAAGAGCGGCAGGAACCGGGTCTGAGACAACGGGTCTGGGACAAAGGGAAGGCAGCGGGGGAGCTTGGGGGTGAGCAGCAGAGTTAATCCGGGAGCTGCCCCAGGCTGCATCTTCCCAGGCAGCTCCTCTCCAGGCTGAGGACACAGGCTTGTCTGCCGGCTGTCATTTCTGTCTCCCACCAAGTACCTCGAGAGTTTCACAGAGAGAAATGAAGCAAGCTAGAGAGAAGAGCATCTCAGGGATATGTAATTAAGGATAAAAATATCCCTCCCAGGCTCCCAGCAATGGGGAGATAGAAAATGCCCCTGATCTGGGGACCAGGGGAACCATGAAGGGTTTTGAAAGATAATGATTGGTACAGGTTTTTAGTATGGATAAGCTTGCACAATTAGAAACACCATCTATATCCAAACAGCACCAAAAGACACGTGGTTACATTCTTGACAGGGAGGAGTTCAAAGCGTGCAGCTTTGTTAAATATAGAACCTTTGCTTGGGGTGAGAGAAAAGGGGAAACGGACATAGAGAAGGAGAAGATGGGCTTCCTTCTTTTCGTGCAGCAGAGGGAAATGACGATTCTGGAGGCAAATGTTGAATACTGGAGGTGGAGGAGGACTTAGAGGCTCCTGACAACACCCCCCTGCCCCCCGTCTCCCCTCCCTTCCATCTTGAGCCGGACAGAGCCAGGACACAGAGCCCATGACTGTCTCACCGCCCCCCCCCCCCCGGGCCCCCGTCCCCGACTCCAGTCCTCTGCACTCCTCAGCCCCACCCCACGCTTCCCACCTCAAGGATGTATTCCTGCTGGAAGGTGTGAACACATTTCAACCCCATGGTGCAAATGGTTACCCAGGAAGGAGCAGAAAGATAAATCACATGGCCTGAGAGAGATGGGAAAATACGTAGCCTCTCCATCTGAGTGCAGCGAGCGTGAGGCCCCGCAGCTTACCTAGCCCGGCTGGGCCCACTCACTCCCTCACTCTTCTGGCTAACTTTTCTTTTTTTGCCTTTAAGAGGGATTCTTGCAGGTCAGTATTTGTTATCTCTGCTTTTTCTCTTAGCAAACTAGTAAGTGGGGGTGAGGAAGTTCAAACTGAAAATACTCAGCAGAGAGAAAATCCCCGGCCACCAGGACCTGCCTTGCTTCTGGGGAAACTGTCCATGTAAATAGGTTTCTCTAAAATTTAACGTTAGAACCCGTAACATACTTGCCATCTCAAAAATAGTCTTAAAGACCTTATGGGAAGTACTTGGAATGCTCATTATGGCATTCTTTAAATGTCGACTCTGATATCTGGGGGAGAGATTTGCAAAAGTTTGGCAACGGGTAGCATCGTGCCTGGTCAGCTAGAGCTAAGTGTGCACGCTTTTCGGCATGCTGTGGTTCCCTTTAAAAGTGAAAGTGGTCAAAAGGTACAAACTTCCCCTTATAAAATCAGTAAGTCCTGGGGATGTAATGTACAACATGGTAGCTGTAGTTAATGATAGGGTATTGTATATTTGAAAATCGCTAAAAGAGTAGGTAGATAGCAAAAATCTGACTACAAGAAGAAATACTTTGTAACTGCGCGGTGATAGATGTTAATTAGACAGGTCCCGGTGATCATTTTGCAGTATATACATGCCTATATCGAATCATTATGTTGTACACTGGAAGCTAATATAATGTTGTATGTCAGTTATATCTCAATTTTTTTCCTGTAAAAAGCAAAGTTTATTGGAAATGTTGCCTGGGAACAGAGAGGAGTAATAATATTAATAATAGCATCATCGCTCGGAGTCCTCGTGCCATCCAGAGCTCCCTCCTGCTGCCAGCGCTGAGGAGGCTTCAGACCGCACCCGCTTTGGCCAAAGAATGTTCTCACTGGTGCCTCCCGAGTGCCCCTCTTCTGCCTCCACCCCGTTTGCCCTGTGCTGCTCCCTGGGGTCTAGAAACAGATGATGCCCTGGTTGTCTCGCTGGTAGAGCCCAGGAGATTCTCTAGCGCTGGGGAATGAGGCAGCCACTGGCCACATGTGGACAAGTACTTGGGTTGCAGTTAGTCTGACCGTTTTTAAGTGTTTTAACCATGGCTGAGGTGTCACTTTGGTAATAATTATTTTCCTTTTAAATATTTCACTTCTTATCTTTATTTTAACAGCAACATTATTGCTACAGGAAATGGGATCGTCTCAGAAAATCTGGGGCTCAGAAACGCTGTAGCTTCGGGTCCCACACAGGAGTCCCCACAGAGACTGGGGAAAGGAAGCCTGAGGCCTGATTGAGGAAGAGCTGGACCCTAGGCTGGGGAGTTCAGAGACTGTTCTGCGGGGGCAGTAGGGAGCCATGGAGGGTTGTGTATAACACAAAAAGAACCATTTGCAAATGAACAACTCTGTGACATCTCGCAGGTTCACAGTGTTGCGTGACCACCCCTCTGTGTGTAGTTTCCACACATTGTGATCATCCCAACATAAAACCCCAGACACATATAGTAATAATTTTGAAGTTAGTTGTTTTTTTTTATTTTTTTTATTTTTTATTTTTTATTTTTTATTTTTTTTTTAATTACCTTTTATTCCTTATGCCCCTTTCCCTGGGTGTCAAGACCCATGTAGAGAGTTGCTCCTGTTCTCTCCGCCTTCCCTTTCTTTCTTGTTTTCCTGTCTTTTTCTTTTCTTGCTTTCTCTTTTTTAATTTTTTATTTTTTTGCTTTCTCTTTTTTTAAAATATTTTATTTACTTATTCAAGAAAGAGAGACAGACAGAGAGCGTGAGCGGGGAGGAAAGGGAGAAGCAGGCTCCCCGCTGAGCAGGACCCCTGGATCATGACCTGAGCTGAGGCAGACGCTTAACCGACTGAGCCACCCAGGCGCCCCGGCTTGCTTTCTTTTCAACCCAAGTGAAATGTGAACATGCCCCTTCAAGAGTTCCAACAAAAAGCACGGAGAGTAGAAAGCAAAAGTCTGCCCTCAGCATCCCCGCACCCCTCTCTCCTCGGTGGGGGCAGCCACTGCCAAGCATGTGGCATTTGCCATTTGGGTGTTCATTTACACAGAGATGGGAGCTTGTACAGAGATATAGGGATTTTGTAAAAAACAAACGGGATTATGCTGTCCATATTGTTCCACAATTTGCTTTCTTCTCTTAGCAGTTTGTCTTTGAGATTTATCCAAGTCAGTTCACATACCTCTGTGCCTCTCAGCCATTGTTACCATACAGTTCATCTTCCCACGGATCATCATTTAGACCGTGTCCTTGTTGTTAGCACAGAAAACCAACACTGGAATCAGCAGGCTCGTGCGGGCCTCTGTCACACGTGCTACACGTTCTCTTCAAGATGGTATTAGTAGGGTAAAGGAACGCATGTTCTTATCCTACATACATACAGCCTTTTCATCCTGCCAAAAACCCCTTCCAAGTGGCCCTCCCACGCGGTGTCGCTTGGGGCCCACCAACCATGTCCCCACATCCTCTCAATACTAGACGTCGTCAGGGTCTATAATTTTCACCAAGCAGTGGGTGAAACATGCAATCTCAATATTTTATTTTACATTTCCTTCATTATAAACATTTTTTCCTATGTTCACTGGCCTTTTGTATTTCTTTTCCTGTGAATTGCCTATTTATAGTCTTTGTCAGTTTTTTCCCTTTTAAAAAATCTTTCTGGTTTTAAAAAGAGCTCTTTATATGTTTTGTGTGTTAATTTTTGGGAAGTTAGTTAGTTATGACGTGAATATTTTCTCCCAACCTGTCATGTTTTTAAAACTTTGTTTATGGTTTGTCATGTGGAATTTTAGCAGTGTTTATGTGGTCAAATGTTTTCATTTATGGATTCTGGGTTTTATGAATTATTCATCTCAATATTATTTATCCAGGGAAAATGTTATTTTTTTCCTAACACTTTCATGGTAAGCTTTTATCTCTTTATGTTTACATTTGATATAAAATAGGGATTATAAGCTCATCCTCCAAATGGAAAGCCACACTGTATGTTGAAACATCCTTCACAATGGCCACCTTATCACACTAAATTCCTACCTGGTGCTAATCTGCTTTTGGGCTCTTCCTTCTGATGCATGGACTGATGAATTTATTGTTGCCCTGATTCCATTACATCCTTACTATGTGGCTTTGTCGTGTGTGTTCCCATCCGGTGGCCTAAGTTCCTATTGATCGCTCTTCTCTTCATTCCTTGGGGTTTTCATGCATTTTCTTTTCCAGGTGAATTTTATAATCAGCTTGCAAAGTTCTTTTAAAAAATCCGTTGGAGTTTGTATGTATACATTGAATGTATAGATTCATTAGAAAAGAAGTTACATCCTTACACCATCCTTACATAGCATCCCTTTTGTTTGCTCAGATTTCCTTTATATATATATATATATATATTTTTTTTTTTAAGATTTTATTTATTTGTCAGAGAGAGAGAGCACAAGCAGGGGGAGCGGCAGGCAAGGCTGAACAAGGAGCCCGATGCGGGACTCGATCCCAGGACCCCGAGATCATGACCTGAGCCGAAGACAGGCGCTTAACCGCCTGAGCTACCCAGGCATCTCTCAGATTTCCTTTTATGTCTGTTTTATGCTGTCTTTTATATTTTCTCAATATAGTTCTTATATTTTACATTCTTACATGTGATGGAGTTTAGTTACCTTGGCAGACAGAATCTCTTTTCCAGGACATTTTCTGATTGGGCTTTGTTGATGTATTGGGAAGTTGCGGTGTTTGGGGGCTGCTCTCACCTATGTTTCTGAATTATCTCGTGAGTTTTCATTGTTTCTTTAATGTATTCTTTGGCTTCTAGAGAGGCCACACGATTGAAGTTACACCATCTTGTCTGCAAATAATGATAGATGCATCTCTTCTTTTCAAGAGGACTGATTGCGGGTGAGGGGAGTCATTTTGGGTGTCTTCTGCTGGCAGAGACCCGCAGTGATGCCCATCAGGGGCAATGGCGTTTGCTGGTGTCTTGCTTCTGATTTCTGAGGATATTTCTCCTCCGGATGGAGGATGCAAATCAAAGACAAGGAGTAAAATGGGAATGCCCAGAGGAGGGGATCCACCAAACAGGGCCCAAACTGGAGTGGCAGAGTGGATGGGCAGCTGAGTAAAGCCAAGTGGTCAGTGCCCAATGGACCTTCCATCTGACTCACCCACTGCTCCACATCACGGAGCTCTGCTTCCACCCGCTTCCGTTCGGCACCCAGCATAATTGGGACGGACGCCTGCTAGCTTGGAGGTAGCCACACATGGGTGAGCCCACCTCCTGGATCCTAATCTGAATCACTGGTGTAAATGAGAGGGAGAGCCCAGCAGCACCAGAGGCCACGTCCAGGTTGACTGACGGTGCATACTCTCCTCCTCACCCATATTCCTCCATGCAGTTCTCGACCAAAAAAAAAAAAAAACCATGGATGAATATGACAAAATGCTTTATTGAAACTATGTATATTATATCAAAGACCACAAACTGGCACTCCCCCCCCCCGTGTTGGATTTCCTGTTCTCTTTGCCTGACATATGTTTTTAAAAATTATGAACCAGCTAAGAGCATTTTTAGAAATTCCGAGATTTTATAAAATGTTCTGAATTTTCTAGCATCCCTTGAAAAATTTGAAGACCTGATAAGCTTAGACCTGCTTCACCCCAGGGTAAGCCTCCCCCTTTCGGTGTGGCATTTCCCTTTGATGGGACGAAGTCCCCACCTCTCCCTACTGCCTCACTCCCAACCTGTTCCACTTGTTTCCACCACGTGCCTGGCCTCCACAGGCAGCTGACTGCTATCAGATACAACAAATGAGCTAATTCATCAGGCTAGCAAACATACATCGGCCTTCTGTGTAAATAAAATAAGAAAACTAGGTTCACCTGCCTTGGGCTGTTCCTGATGAACTCCTGCTAGTTCCCAGGACGGCCACTTGCTTTGGTACCTCTTACAAACCGTGCTGTTAGTCATCTGATCTAGAATCTTGCCGGAAATGGACACAAAGCTCACTAAAGTGTCAATGACAGAAGAAGCCGCCTGACCCATTGTGAAAATCACAGCTCACCTGGCCTGCCCGCAGGCATCTGGCCACCCCCTCTGCTCTGCCCTCCCATGGTTGAGTTCCCAGAGTGCTCTTCCTCCCCTGGGGGAGGCTTGGATTCTATAGAAACAGGTATGGCTGTATTCCCCTGTTCTGTCTGGGGCTTCGGGCCACGGTGGAGGGGGGCTTCTGTCAGTTCCTCAGAGCAGCATGAACCTGCAAACGGTGACTTTCAGTTCCTCTGCAGAGCAGGATGTTTACCTCGAGCTGCCCATCCCCTGCTGTCTACTGCACTGAGTCTCTCACCCCCCGAAAGGGGGCACTGGAGGCCTCGTTCCTCACTGTGTCTTGCCAACCGGAACATGTCGCTACCGTCCTTTCCAGACAATCCCAGGGACCCAGTAGGCAGGCGGGAGCCTTCCTGATTTGATCTGGGCCTCCTCTGTCTTTACGTGAAAAAGTGCTTTTCCTCGCTGAACGGTAACCTCCCTCCACGCCCCCCGTCCCCCAACGAATCACTAACCATCTTGTGGCAACGGTATTTTTTCCTGACCCAGTGTTGCTTCCAGAGGCTGGGGCCGTGCAGTGGGAAAGGCAAGCGTGTTCATGAGGCCTCTCAGAACGAAGGGGACAATTTTGCCAAAGTCCTAAGTGTCGCTGGGCCCCATGTAGTGGCAAACATTTGACGCCAAGTTCTCCAGCGGAGAAAGCAAGGCCCTTGTGTTGCAGTGTTTGCCAATTCCTGTGGTATAAATACTCTCACCAGGCCTCCCACCACAACGGCCACATTTAGTAACCAGGTCTCGGGGTTCCGGAAGAATTGGGTTTTGGGTCAGTATGGGTTAGCACAGTTGGTACGAGCCGACCGCAGTCACATACGTCTGGCCTGCGTATTATAAATGCATGCTTGTTACCACTCCGGCGAAGTCTGCGTGCCTCTCCGACAGTAGATGTCCTTATTCGAGATGCCTGTGGCTTGTTAGGGCTCAGCCAGATTAATAATCACCTCTGCTTTACCCAGAGCCCTTTTTATCCCCAAACCCTTATTTATCAGTTTTACCCATTCCTTTTTTTAAAATCACATTTGGGGAAGATATGTTTTTTTTCCTACCTGACTTTTCTACTTAATTTTACCACTCCTCTGAGCTTCAGTTTACCCATCTGAAAAATGGGAGTGGATAATATATTAGCATATTCAACCCAGAGCAGGTTTTCCATGATGACGATAAGGGCTCTTACTGACAGAGCCATGCCCTGGGCTTGTATTAGCTCATTTCAATGCCTGGCCGGGGAGATCTTAGAATCTTCATTTATGGCCAAGGACATTGGCTTAGATTGGCAAGTTAAATGCCGTATCCCAGGTCATACAACTATTTGGTGGTGGAACTAAGATTTGAATTTGTGGCTGACGGTGTTTTTAAAAAAAATGAGTCGCAAGCATTAAAAAATCTGAGACTTCATCCAAGAGTCTGGATTTTTACCTTCCCTTGAATATTCTGAAGTTCTGGCAACCTTGGGCCTGTGTTACCCCATGGGGATATAATTGGATATAAGTGAAGCTGATCCCTTCAAAGGGACATTTTTCCAATGTGCCACAGTCCCCACCTCTCCCTAGTGCCTCCCACCCTGCCTGCTTCACTCACATCAGGCTCCAGATTTTGTGCTTTTTACTTACAGGCCACATTGCTTTCTAACTAACAATTAATTCCCCTTGCCACTTCTTCCTCTCCACTTGACCAAGAGAAAAACTGAGACATAGGAGATTTGGGTAATTAATTCAGGTCAAATCAGAAAGGCCGCAACACAGCAAAGAACCCATCTCTTGCTATCAGGCTACATGATCAAAACCGCAGTGCATTCTCACTCTACAGTAATGCCTTACCCACTGCCTTGGTCCTTTCTTACCCTTTATGCACTTGTATACCCTTCCTTTAATAGGGCAACACCTGAGTGGGTGTCTTTTTATTTGAATGTGTTCTTACAAAATGTCCATTGTTGTTCACATGCAATTTTAATTCGCTGAAATGATACCATAGCTCTCTATGTATTTTCTACTTTCTTCACCAAAGGATCTTGTGAAGATCCTTCCATGTTGCGTCTTACATGTCAAGTCTTTCCTTTTGGCTGCTGCGTGACACCCCGTGTATACCTCGACTGCCCTTTGCCTGTCCGCTCTCCCAGTGATGGGCACCCAGACCTCTGCCACCACGAAGTTATGATGGCCATCCGAGTAGGTGGCCCAGTGTGAGCCTTAGGGCATATACGCAGGGGTGAAAATGCTGGGTCATAGACTACACACGTATACTTTGCCTAAATTGTGTCTGATGGTTCTCCAGAAGTCTGCATGGTCTACTTGATTCTTTATATAACACAGATGTTGAAGGAGAGTGGAGGGAGAGAGGGCTTATAGATATATAATATCCATTAGGAAATAAGTTCCTTTGGATGGAGTTCAAAACAGACTTGCCTCCTACCAAAGGTCCCAGAACACACAGGCAGAAAAGTTGGAGGACAGCCCTCTTTCGGGGTCTAAGAGCCTAGAACCTAGAGTAAGGGACGCGAGGCCTGGTTCAGGTCCTGTGCTGCCACTTACAGGGCAGGGCATTTGGCCCTTTTGAGCCTCAGTTTCTTCCTCTGTAAAATGGGAAGACCAACAGAAACTCAAGGAAATTTGTTTGGGTGCTCAAAACACATTTGTCCTTCCTGCCTTCATTCTCAGCATTCAGGTAAATACGTGATGCATTTTGTCACCTAAATGCTGAGTTTCTGAGTACACTCAGTCTCAATAAGGAATTTAGTCTAGCTGGCTCAGGGACTCACAGGACCAGAGGCCCAGCTGCCTGAGTGGGTTTTGGACTAGTCTATGCAGAAGGTGAGGCAGGATATACACTGAGAGTGTGCTGAGCCCGAGGGAGGTGAGGAGGGAGGAAGCAGAGAGGGATGGTGGTGGACCTCATGGGTGGCCATGTTTGTGGGGGTAAGAGGAAGTTAAGGGCTTCGAGTCTGATCAGTTCCTTCATAAAGTGGGGGGGAGGGGTCCAAATTCTTTGCTGTTGGTGAGGGGCTTGGGTAGAGGGCTTGAGGGAGAATTCTTGGATCAGTTGTGAGGGAAGGCTCAAGATGAACAAGGACCGGTTTGGGGGGAGTTGAGCATCACAGGTCAAGATCTTCCAGAAGCTGATGCTGAGCTTGAGTACTCAATTCACTCAAGCAAAGCTCCCGGGACAAGCCTATACGGGGCTGGGAGATGCAGGCCAGAGAAGGGTGAAGCCAAGCAAAGGTGCAGTGCAGGTGAAGTCTCAGATCCAGCCTGATCCTACAAGGAGCTCTGGAGTGTGAGTTAGACCTCAGGGTTTGTCCTGCATGGAGGCAGAGTTGGGCTTTTGCATATATGCTCCAGGCACACATTGGCACCTTTGGTGGGCCCAGGGAACGTAGAGCTCCCCGGTCTCTCCTGAATCTCTGTAGGAGTGAGGCGGCTCCAGGGCCCAAGGAGAATCATGTGAGGTTGCAGGGTCAAGCCTTCAGCAGCAAAGCACAGAGTCCCCCGAAGAGCGGGGCTGGGAGCATAGAATGGGGAAGGGATCCTAGGAGAACCGGGCAGGACACCAGCAGCACTCCATGCAAGGACCTAGCTGTGATTTGAAACTGTAATTTATAGGGACACCGATACTTTGTGTAAGCCATGATGTTTCCCTCTCTTTGCCTGATCCACTGCTACCTGTCCTTTGTACCTCAGCTGAGGTGTCGCTGCTCTGACAAATAATTCCTGACCCGCCAAAGTCTCTTCGTAAGACCCAGGGCACCGTCTTCTCCTTACTGCCTCTGCACCGTGGAATTATCAACTGAATTGTTTATTGTACTCTGTCTCACTTCTTCACTAGACTGTGGCCAAGCCCTGGGTGGGGGCACCTGGTAAGAGGTCAGTAACTGTGTGGGCTGCCTGCTGGCTCGATGGCCTCCTGGCCCTGGCTGACTCCAGCCCTGATCAGATGCAGAAGGTGGTTGGGGAACTGAGCCTGGGCAGGGGCTTCCACGGACAGGGCCTGCGGACGTGCAGGCTGGGGGTGGGAGCGGTCCCATGGAGATGGGAGCTCTGGTGACCACGGAGGGGTCTTGTTGGAAAGATGGTGGGGCCCAGAGGGGCCTGAAGGCCTACACAGAGGACAGGCTTGGAAGCCGGAGAGCAGACATAGTGGGAATGAGGGCATCAACTGGAGGATTTGTCCCTTGTGGCAGATGCTGGTGACAAAACAAGGTGTGTTTTATCAACTTCCTCATGGGTAAGTGGAGATAGTTCTGTCATGAAGTTTCAGTTAAGAGAAAGGCTCTCAGGAAAAGTTCGTTCTTCCCTTCAAACTTGTTAATCTGTCAGTGTTTGCTGTGTGACAAGCTCAAAAATCTCAGTGGTTCACAACAACAAACATTTCTTTTCCTGTCCTGGGCCTGCAGGTTGGCTAGTTGGCTGATCTAGGCTGGGTTCTCCTAGACTCAGCTGCGCAGGGCTGGACTCCACGGTTCTGGTCAGGTCTGGGTCTGACCTTCATGCCTCTATGCTTGGCCCACATTGAAGGGCCAGAGGCTCCCTGGGGCATCTCTTCCCACGGCAGATTGCAGGGGTCCAGGAGGGGCGAGCAGAACCCCACATTGTCCATTAAGCCCTGAGCTTAGAACTGGCACTTTTGCCCACATTGCATTGGCTGAGGCAAGTCGTGTGGCCAGACCCAACATCAGTGGGCAAAGAAGTAAATTCTTCACACACTAGCGCAAGATGTTGTGAGACGCCATGAGGAGGGCTGCTCCCCTCCCCCGAGTCTGAAGTCTGGGCTTCTGTTTGTGTGAGCTCTTGGAGAAAGCAGGAAACCTTGCCCATGGTACCTGACAACCTTGCTTGGCTGCGGGTGTGATGCCTAGTTTCTAGCTGTCAGCTGTGACCACTGACGAAGGACCCATCCTGGCCTAGGGCCTTCACTGTGGGCTTGCGGTCCCCAGACGGGGATGCCACCATCCGAGCACCCAGACCACATGCTGGCAGATTGAGCCCTGTTACGCCTGAGCCCTAGTTCTCGCTATAGGGGCACCAACAGAACCCTCAGACGATGCATCTAGAGCTGTCATTTCAGTACCAGCCTGAGGTGTCAGTTTCTCTGCCCTCTAGCCTGCAGCTCCTTTGATGTGAGAGGTTCAAAGCACTCTCTGAGCCACTCAAGTCTGTGAGGAGAGCTCCGCATACTCCCCTGCACGGGTAGCAGAGAGTGAAAGGCAGAGATTTGCGACCTCAGGATCTCAAATCCCAGTGGGGATCCCAGCTCACAAGTGATGAAGCCGCACAAGCTGCGGAATGTGGTGGGGGTGGGGTTTGACCTGGCATCTGAGTTTTCCCTGGCAGGAGAGCACAGGACGCAGGACGGCTGGGTCCGTGGGCGGGGGTGCGGGGCAGTCTGGGAGGAGCCACAGGGCAGTATGGGGGCACTGGACAGGTGGAGGGTTACAAGCCCAGGGAAGGGGCATGGGTTGAGAAATGGAGACATTGGCTCTGAGCATCGGGGAGGCATGTGGATTTAGAAGTAAGTGCAGACTGGCAGTGAGCAGAACCCATGCCAAGTCATTCTGGGAAGTCTGCCCAAAACAAGGCAAGAGAAAAGCCAAAGAACCCAGTTTCAGGAAGTGGGGACTGGTTAGAACAAGGTAGATGGGAGATCCCAGCCTGCTGGCTGGGAGTAGGACAGAGTACCGCCCCCCACCCCAACCCGTCCAGGCCCACCTGACCCAGTGGACAGCCTGGTGCTTGCCGGGGAGCTGGGGATGAGCATGGCGTGAGCATGGTATGAGCTGGGAGCACTGATGTCCTGCTGGCTACAGCTGGTGGGTGGGGCTGGGGCAGGCTTGGCAATCGCCACTTTTCTTCCTTTGAGCTCCATGCCTCCTCCCGTAGCTGCCACATCATTGCCTTCTGCATATGTGAGACTCTGAACCGGCCTAGTGTTGGCTTTCATGCTTTCCTCACCCTCAAACATGTGATTTGGGGGACCCTGCCAGGGGGCAGGCCAGTGGAGACAGGACCGTACCCACAGATAACAAATACCAGCCTCCCCACCCCCATCCCCACCCACCGCAGCTCGGAGGGCAGGCCTGCTGCCACCCGGGATTCGAGCTTCTCCCGCGTGCCGGGTTTCACACCACCGAACCCACCCACTGAGCCGCTGGAGGCTGAAGTCTGCCGGAGAATCTCCAACCGCCTGGTTCCACCCGGAGTTGGCGGCTCCCTGCGTCTGGTATCCTCCCTCCTGTCTAGCTAGAGAGTCCGCGGGTCCCCACCCACCACCTCCCATCCTCTCGCTCATCTTGAAGCCTGCCCTTGGGTGCTGCTCTTCTGACACTGTCGCGGAGCACCTGAGACTCCGTTTTCTCCTCTGTAAAATAGAGCGGTAGCACCCCCTGTGATATCAGATCCACGTACAGCAGAGAGCAGACCCAGCACCCCTGGCCCAGCTCAGTTTCTTCCATTTGGGGAGTGGGGTCATCACCTAAGAAGAGCCAGAGAGGTTCCAGAAGACCCTTCCTCAGAGGGACCCCTCGCCTGCCCCCGGCACAGGACACGCCGCGGGGAACTGTGTTCTTGCCACCTCGAACCTATCTCCCCAGGGGCCGACACACGGACTGTTCAGTGTTACAAAACAAGGGAAGGTGGAGCAGACCCGCTGCCCTCGACCTGGAGAGCCCACGTTCCCCATCCTCCCAGCGCCACGCACAGCTCACGGCCCTCCAAGTCCCTTGAACCCACAACACCAGGCTGTTTCCGAGACTGGGCGGTCCAGCTTCCTGCTGCCTGACTGCCAGAAAGGGGCCCCTCCAAAAGGTCCCACAAAGAGTTCTGAGACATCCCGGAAGACCCCTCAATGTGCCTCGGCCAGCACTGAGCGCTGTCCCTTTCCCCGTCAGCTCCCGCTCCTGAGGGGCTGCGGCAGGGGAGACCCTTGGAGAAGCTTCGTGCTGCCCATTGGGCACCCCAAGGTCGGCAGGGTCCCTGCCCCTGCCTCCTCCATCCGCTTGGGCCACGTGACCCTCTGTGGTTGTCTGTATATTCTTGGTACGTTAGTATCATTACAGTTACCTGAGCATCAAAGATGTTTCCCAGATGTAGCCTTAGTACAGCAACCGACAGAAGCACAGAGACCAGGAATGTTTTTATACAACTTTTTAAAAAAATCTGACATTCTCAGACAAGATGCCTTGGAAGCCCCTCTCCTCTGTGTGTGTATCCTTGTGTGTACGTGTGCGTGTTAGTTACACGGGCTAGGTTGCATAAGCTCATTTTTAAAACTTTTGAATTGCTGGGTATAGCTCAAAAACGTGTTTATGTGTAGCCACCGTGCAGATGAAGGTAAATTAATCTGAAGTTGTAAAGTCCCTATCTTTCCCTGTAAAATGACTGTTTTGTGGGGGGACATTCTGAGACTCATAGCCCGCTCCTCCTCCGCCATCCCCGGCTGGCGTCCGCGTCTTTAGCATCTGTCCACGCTTGCCTGAATCCCTTGTTGCTGTGACAGTTGGCAGCTAGCGACAACGTCCATCTTTCCTCCGATGGTTATTAATTGGCGTTCTCCTGTGGGGAAGAGCGTTCTCTTACTTGCATTTGTTCACATCGGAAGGGACTCATCAGTTGCTCATTTATTCCGTGAATTATAATTATTGTTATTATTCATCTGGATGCTCAAATGGTGCTCTCATAAACGTCATCATTTTCTGAGCATTTCCTTACTTCCTGGGCCAACAGATGTTCTAGGCCTACGGGATACCTTTCCCGCCCGGCCCCAGAATCAGCCTCCTCGCCCAGGTGCCTGGGTCTTTTTAGCGATGAGTGGTACTTAGCAACCAAGACCTGAGCTCTGAGTGTACTCATGGGGGCATCTGTTGTTCGCACGCTGTGTCAGCAGAGCTAGGACACATGCATGTGGGGACACTTGCACGTGCATCAGTATTTGCCTGGGTACAGGTGAATGCACCTTGAGTGCCCCCTGATACGCCCCCGTCCAATACAACACTACAGTCGTTCTTGCCTGACTGATTTCACAGTGTGAAGCCTGGCTCTCATGGCTCCTTATTTCTCAGCATTTGCCCGTTTCCCCGGATGTAGCCAGTCTCCCGCTCTACTGCCCCTGGGCCCCTGGGTCAGGCCTCCTTCTAAGGTGCCGCCTGCGTCTTCTGCCTGCTGATCACCTCCTTGGCCCCAGCCCCCAAAGCCCCATTGCCTTCAAAGGAAGAGCAGGGAAAGGAAGCAAAGCAATAAATAGGTTTTGAAGAGAAGAGGTGAAGGGGAGGGAAGGACAGGGACGGGCTGATCGGCCTTTAAAGAGACACATCCCAGGGTCCCTCCTAGGCCTTATAGCTGAAGAGGGATTTCTAGATCTCAAGTTGGCCTCCAAAGCTCTCCTCAAGCCTGCCTGCCTGTCCCCTGCTGTCTCTCCCATTAACCAAGTTACTAAAACCAGAGATCTGGAGTGTCCTTCCTGGCCCCTGGCCCCTCCCTGGCTGTTCAGTCCAGCTCTGGCTCCATCCTGCCCCCCTTCCTCCACTGCACCTCCCCAGTGCAAGCACCAGAGTGGGGTTGCCAGCACCCCCCCACTTCTGTCCTGCCCTACACAATAGCCAAAGTGATAATTCCAAAAAAGCAAATCTGATCGAATCACATACACACACGCGCACACACGCACGTGCACGCACGCACACTTTGAAATGTCTTTAATGTCTCCAAGTCTCTCTTAGAACAAAATCCAAACTCGGCAAGGCCCCAGAGGCCCAAGAGACCCATGATCTGGTCTCTTCCCTTCTCCCTTCTTCACCCAAGTTGGGGTCTGCAATTCTTAGGAAGAGGTTTTGGAAGAAGGTGGAAAGGATTGAGAACGACCTCAAAGGCAGAAGGGGAGCCAAGCAAAGAATTTCAGGGGCTGGCAAGGAGAGGGGACGGCTGAGGCAGGGCCAGAAGGAGGGGGGTCCCCTCGGCAGTGTGCAGAGGACAGGACGGGGGCATCCAGCCCCTGCGGAGCTGATGTCTAAGTGGAGGGAACAGTGCTGGACCTCAGGAGCTTCAGAGCCTCTGGGGGTGGGAGGTAAGGTTCCAGAGCACAGAGCCTGGGCCTGGACATGACCTCTGACTCTGCTCCATCAGTGCGGTGCCTCAGTGGATATGTGGGAGCCCCAGGTCTGGGGGGTTCCAAGGCCTGGGCTGAATCCAGCTCTGCCCCCACCACCACCCCTGAGGCCTCTCCACCCTCCATGGGAAAATGGGAACAGTGACACCAGGCACCCCAAGGCCCTCCCGGCCATTTCTTCACAGTAGCCAAATGCTGTGGTCACCCTGCTTCAGACCTTCTAGTGACTTTCTCATTGAACTTACATGAAATGCTTTGCTGCAGTGGAATAATGAGCATGGTTTGGGGTTTGGGGTTTTTTTTTTTTTCCCACTTCTTAATACCTTTTCATCGTTCGTAAAACTTCCACAGTGATTGTATACACTCGTTCATTTAACACACGGACTGGCAGAAGCTTGAGGAGGGGGTGCCTCGCAGCAGCGGCTTCCTGCCCACCCTCCACAACCCCCCGCCCCCCCAGGTCCCACTCGGCTCTCCCTCTCCTCCTGTGCCTAGACCTCTTTCAGTTCCCCATTTAGATCCCAGACAGTGCTGAAGTTACAGTTACCCCCTGGGAAAGTTGAGCCTGTCCAGCGCTCTGGCCTCCCTGCCCTGCTCGCCCTTCCTCTGGAGGGTGTCTGAAAGTCACAGCTATTTCTGGAAATACCCCATTTCTCAGACTGCACAGCCCTGAGCCTCCAGCAGACCAGACACTCAGCTGCCCTTTGTTGTAAAGACCCTGGTGGTGGTATCTTCCCGAACCCTGGGGCTAGGGCTGGGACGGCCCTCTTCCCTTGCTCTGACTTTCCCCAGGAGTGTAGTACCTGGGTACGCTCAGGTGCCATGCGATAGGGTGAAGGGGCCCTTCCTTCAGCTTTTCTAATGTGAGGCCTGTTGCATTGTCCCCGTTTCCCAGAACAGGGGTGGGGCCACTCACTACCCTTGAAAGGGTTTCAGGGACCGTATGAGGCAGAGCCAAGCAGGGTCCCTTTCCTTCTGGGACTTAGAAACTTGTGGGAAGGCAGACACCGCAGGGAGCAGTGGGGAGGGCTTTGTGGAAATGGTAGTGCTGGAAAGTGCCCGGAACTTTCCATACACCTGGAGATCTTAATGGAGACAGAAGAGAAAGGCCTTCTGTTTCACAATCTGAACTAACCCCTCCCACGTTTTTTTTCTGTGTGACTTTTTTGTGGGATTCACATCGATCCCACAAATTTCAAAGGGCCGTCCGCTCTGGGCCCACCCATCCTAAGTTGACAGGCTGACTTAACAGAGGAAATGCTGCTCCTTGCTTTTTCAAAATCGAGCTGTCTGTGACGTGCTCTAGGTATCCGCTAAAGAGAGAAGGAGCTCATTCCTGATGGTAGGAGAGTTGGCGTGGAGCGGAAATCCAGCCGTCCGCAGGCCCTACCCCGGGGAGGGTCTCTCATCATGTGGGGCTCATGTTCCCAGTGCAAGTGCAACGTGGGGCTGCAGGGTTTCTCTGTTTCAAAATGACTCGATAAATCTCTTCAGGAAGGTAGTGGCCACGGAATGAGGAACAAAGTCTGGAGGCCCCAACCGTTAAGGATGGAGGGCAGCCCCCCTTCCCCGGGAGCGTGGCCAGTTCTCCCTCCGGGTGTGAGCGCCTCCTTAGCAGGC
Organism: Mirounga leonina; assembly: GCF_011800145.1. Lineage (NCBI taxonomy): Eukaryota > Metazoa > Chordata > Mammalia > Carnivora > Phocidae > Mirounga > Mirounga leonina. The sequence goes on along the minus strand of NW_023270377.1, from coordinate 6,551,624 downwards.
AGAGTCCCCAGGCCTGCCTTCCCGCAGCTTCCGGAGCCCCCTAGCCACGCTGCCACCACGATGCCCTGAGGGTCCTCCAGGAAAGCCCACCTTCCCTCACTCCCCTAGTTTCCAGCTGGGTTTGGTGGGTGGGAGGCAGTGAGGAGAGGGTGGAGGACGTGAGGGCACAGGACCTCCTGCCCTGGCCACGGAAGGCCCCGGGCTCCTGCCAGACAGCCCTCCTGGGGTTCACGTGCCTGTTCCCGCCCTGTGCCTGCTCCCAGGCTGGTAACTGCTCTCCTGTTGCTAGCTCTGGAATGCTACTCCCCTCTTACTGGTATCCCTACACCCCGTCCACGAAATGCTCCCCAAATCCCCTGGTGTAATGTGACATCTGGTTCCTGCCAGGACCTGACTGATACATACCACAATCTTCTTGTCGACACTTTGCATTTGAAAGTTGTTGAAAAGGCACCACTTTTGAGGGCTGGGATCCAGGCTGGTGGAGGGCTGGTCCCCCTACTGCCAACACTCCTCCACACTGTTTCTTTGCATCGCCCATCCCAGACCTGCATAGCGTCCTCTCTGACCATCTCTCCTGACTCTCATCCTGACTCCCCACAGCGAGTCCATGCAGCTGTTCATTGCTGAGCACCTCCAATTGTCAGGCCCCACAGCCCCATTTGGGGGTACAGCACTAAGCAGAGCTGGCCCCTGACCCCAGGGTACATAGTAATGTGGATACGGACTTGACCAGGCCCCTACCCCCAAGGGACCTCGGTTTTCCTGCTGACCAACGGTCAAGGCCCCGTTCCCCTGGAAGCCCCGACCCCCTACTCCTGGCATTGGCTTGGCCGGGTTTGTGAGGTCTCCCCCAAGTATGGCTGCCCTTTGAGGAGCCCCGCCCCCTGGAAGCCCCGACCCCCGACTCCCTACTCCTGGCATTGGCTTGGCCGGGTTTGTGAGGTCTCCCCCAAGTATGGCTGCCCTTTGAGCAGCCCCGCCCCCTTGCTGGCCACCCCACCCTGCCTTCTTGGCCACCCTGCCTTAACAGAGAGCCTTTCTCCATCCAGCTTAGGAATGAGGACACCACAGCTGGGCTGCTCCTTTCTGTGCTGGCCAGGTGGGACCTCCCACCACCCATCTGAACAATCCTCACCCCCTCACCCCACCCCAAGCTTGGGCCAGCTCAAGAGCTTATATAATCCTGGGCACCCTGACATTTTTCTGTTCTAGAATGTGCTTTGAACATAAGTTCTTAAAGGCATCTCTGTGAACCCCTTCAAATCTTAGTACCAAGAGCAAATACTGATGAGAAGAGCTCTTCCAAAGAGACCCTAACTTTGGCTAATTGGCACCCTGCCTTCCCCGTTTCCTCTGCGTCTGTATGTGCTGCCTCTTGAGACAGACTTCTCCCTGTTGACCTGCACGTGTACAGTGAGTCTTCCCTCCAGGTGGGATCTGCCACATGTAGACCTGCCTTCTGGAGAGCACCCCATCATTTCCTGGGTGCATCCCTCTCATGAGCGATGGGGGAGGTGCAGGAAAGGGTCACTCCCCAAGCAACGCCTTTCAGTAGCTGGCCATTCATTGGCTTGCCGGCCCATCCCCCCAAGACAGGCTGCTCCACCATCCTTGAGGTTTGGACTCCACCCTCACCGTCTACCTTCCTGGGACCCTGGACCACCTGGGCAGCCAGCAGCCTTGGTTTGCTAGGCCCTGCCTCCCTTGCCTCTGCAAACAGTCCAAGCACAAGCAGGATCCAGCAGCTTTGTCTTGCTAACAGCGCCCAGCACCTGCTTCTGGCTCCCAGGTCCCCCCGCCCACCTCCTGCCTCGCTGGATCTGTAGGGATTAGATTCATGTTCGAGTGTCCTGTTCCTCTGCATGCTTAAGACACTGCAGATTTCATCAGTTCAAAGATGCTTATTTTTTCACACTTAACCTCTGAAATAAAATGTGTCCACACTTAGTGGTGGATCATAGTCTATGCTTTAGCTTTTCAGGGCTACATGTAATAACGTGTGTCTTAGCATCAGTGGATCTTAAATTCCCACGTCCAACATGCCCCCTTAAACACACATTCCCGGCTGAGAACCCTCTTCCAGACTCACACATGAGCTGTTTCACTTTGACTTACTTTGATAGTTTCATATCCTTTTCCCATATGCCTAATGGCTTGCCATCCATTAACTGTAAATTCTTTGATAAGATGACATTGATCACAGCTGCTTTAATGGAATTGAGTTCATCGATCTTGTGTCACGTCAAATTATTTTTGTTACTCTGCTCACTTTTAGTTTTGAACCTATTCTGGTTACTTTTGAGAAGGCCTACCTGCTGCTGCTCAGATATTTCTGGTTCAATAATGCTTGAAAGAGATCGCTTAACATGGGGCTTTGCGACAACAGGGAATTTATTGGAAAGAATTTAAAAAAAAATTGTTAAACTCTATACATTTACTAAATAGCTTAGACCCCACAGTCAAACACACATACATAGCCTCATGTAGAGATTTACATGTGTGCAGTGCGTATGCACACAGAAACACATTTTGGAGAGACAGGGGGGCCGAGTGGAGAGCCCTGAGTCAAGGTGAAAGTCAGGTGGATTCTCATTGAAGGCAAATGCATCCTCACTACAACTTGGGGTCAACCACCAGGAACAGGGGCTCAGGGACAGGTCTGGGTCCTGGTCTGTTCCCATATGTCTGGGTCTGTCCCAGTCTGGGTCATCCTGCCTCATTTGCTGTCCCAGTCCCACTTACATGGAGCCCTGAAGACCTGCAGACCAAGGCCCCACCCCAGCCTCCCTCATCAATCCTAACCAAGCTGGAGCAACGGGTGCCTGACTTCAAGATGGGCAAGTCAGGACGGTCCAGCCACACTAGGCCTACACCGTGTGTGTTCAGCGACCTGGTAGACTGTCCAACTCCCATCCTGTGGTGGCTGTTGGCCTTCTTTCCCACATGTGATCATCCCTGCCCCTTCAGCAAGAAGGCGGCTGGCAGCCCCCAGGGGAGTGGTTGGACCCCTGGCTTCCAACTCCAATGATGGCACCTTTTCAACCCATTTTAAAATTACATGACTGCCGGGGCACCTGGCTGGCTTGGTCGGTGGAGCATGTGACTCTTGATCTTGGGGTTGTGAGTTCAAGCCCCAAGTTGGGTGTAGAGATCGCTTTAAAAAACAAATAAAATAAAGAAAAAATAAAATTACATGACTGCCATTGATGAGATGGTTGTGATGATAATGCTGGTGAATCACAGCACTTAGTGTCAGGACCAGGATTGCTGCGCTCTGAGGCCAAGGAAGCCCCACCCAGAAGGGGGGTCCTTTTGTACCATCCCTGTACCCACCAACAGCCTGATCCCTTTCTCCTGTCTAGCTGCCCCAGGCTCACTGCTCCTCCCCGGAACCCAGCTACGACTTCCTCCGGCATCTAGGGCTGCCACCCCACTCAACCCCTTAGCTGGATCCAGAACACCTGCCTCACACTGTCCACCTTTGCCCTCTGTGCCAGAGGGAGGGTTTCTGCCTAGGCCAGTGGGGAAATGATGGTTGGCTCAGGACAGGGAACACGAGGAGAAGCAGGCGAGGTACTAGACAGGGAAGATGGATAGGACTTTGGGGCATGCTGGGTTAGGAGATGTAGGGTACAGCATTAATGAGGTGAGTCTCCTCCTTGCAGTTCTCCCATCCTGCCCTGCTGCTTGATATCCCCCTCCGTGTGGGCGGGGCCTCGGTGGGTGGAGCCTCAGTGAGGTGAGGCTGGCTGCCAGGGCCCCCCCCTTGAATTTCTTGCTGTAGCTAATGGACCAGCTGATGGAGACCTGGCCCCAGGGCATTTGAACAGCACTGCGCAATGACCTGCAGGCTCCTCTGTCATCAGCAACAGAGATACAAATCAGGGAAAAATATTGTGCTGCCTCACCATTTTCTGAGTTCTGATAAAACAGAATTTTAACAAATGAAAAAAAATAAAAGCAAAACAATTGCTACAATAGATTTCCTTGTGTTTAAAAACAAATTATCTTGGGGGGTGGGGAGAAATAAAAATAATTACCCCATCTCACACACACACATACACACAGTCTAGAAAACCTGATTCCCATATATTAAAAATAGGTCTCTTGGGGTTTGGGACTACAGGTGACTTCTTTTTTAAAAAAAATTCTGTATTTTCTAATTTTGCCATGAGAAAAATATAGTACTTGTATAATAAAATGCTTTTTATTTTATTATTATTTTTTAAGATTTTATTTATTTATTTGACAGAGAGAGACAGCGAGAGCAGGAATACAAGCAGGGGGAGTGGGAGAGGGAGAAGCAGGCCTCCCGCTGAGCAGGGAGCCCGATGTGGGACTCGATCCCAGGACTCTGGGATCATGACCTGAGCCGAAGGCAGACGCTCAACAACTGAGCCACCCAGGCACCCAATAAAATGCTTTTTAAAATAAAAGTTAAAAATGGGGGGTGCCTGGGTGGCTTAGTCGTTAAGCGTCTGCCTTCAGCTCGGGTCATGGTCCCAGGGTCCTGGGATGGAGCCCCATGTCAGGCTCCCTGCTCAGTGGGGAGCCTGCTTCTCCCTTTCCCTCTGCTGCTCGCCCTGCTTGTGCTTGCATGCACTCTCTTTCTCTAATAAATAAATAAATAAATAAATAAATAAATAAATAAATAAATAAATAAAAATCTTTTAAAAAATAAAAATAAGAGTTAAAAAAAAAAGGAAAAGAATCTTAAAACTGTCCTATTTGTGCCTTGTGCAGACCGGTGCTCGGGGCTGTTGGCTTGGCTACAGGATGTGAGGGTGTGGGTGTGGTGGACAGACACTGCGTGGGAGCCCAGGGCTTTTTCTGGATCGAGGTCACTCCCTCAGCCTTGTTGGTCTCCGCTGCAGATGGCCTTTGTGGTTAAGTGGAGTCCTGGCCAGTTGAAATGTACTTCAGTTTGGGGTTCTGTCCTCAGGCATCCGAAGGTGTCCCCATGAAGTTCTTCACCAAGCTGGACCAGCTCATCGAGTTCTACAAGAAAGAAAACATGGGTCTGGTGACCCACCTGCAGTATCCTGTGCCCCTGGAGGAGGAGGATGCAGGTGATGAGCCAGAGGATGAGACAGGTAGGAAGGGATGGAAGGGAAGGCAGGAGGGGGGCACTAAGGGGAAGAAGTCCTGGGGTGTTTCTTTTGCCACAAGTGCTTGTAGATTAGGTGGGTCCGATTATCAGAGGGAGAGAGGGTGACATGGTGACCAAGGACAAGTTAGGAAAGCAGGCTCTGGGATCATCAGACAGACCTGGATTGGACTTCCTGCTCCCCAGCTTCTTAGCTGTGTGACCTTGGGTAAATTGCTTAACCTCTCTGAATCACAGACTTCTCTTAAAGAGACACTAAAACTAATATCTACCTCTCAGGGTGTCATCACAGGAGGCAATGACTGTAGAGCCTAGATCCTAGCACACAAGAAGCACTCAATAAATGCAGCTACCATCCTCATCAAAATAATCAGCTGCATTTCGCTGTAAAGAGAATGAAGAAGGAAATGCTTGTACCTAACTGGAAGGGGGAGAGAAGCGTTTCTTTATATCATCTTTAAAAGGAAAATAAAAAGTACAGCCCCTAGAAAGTATGTGAGAGTCCAGCCTCCCCTTAAAACAGTGGGGGGGGCCACAGAGCAATCAAACAGGGATCCGACGGAGGAGGGCACGGTAGCATGGACCTTCCTGGATGGCGCCCTTCTTCTCCCCTCAGAAGTTCGCTTCCTAACAGAAAACCTAAGATACAGAATTGAGCCTCTCCCCTGTCAGAGCTCCTCCTAAATCCCAGGGCCTGGAAACAATTAGGTCCCCCCGGGGTCGCCCCCAGACATGCTGAGGTCCCTGGGCTGGCACCTGCCTTTCCCTATGGGCTGCTCCAGCCAGGTGCACCCCGCAAGCCGGCTTGTGGGCCACTGGCCCACCTGCCGCCCACCTTCCGGGAGGCCCCTTCTGAGTGGCTGCACAGGTCACTGGCTGCCAGGGCGGAGGGGGAACGCTGACGAGCAAGCAGGCTTCTCTGTAGAGGAGGTGAGGGCCAGGCAGAGTGTTTCAAAAGGACCGCAGCTTCATGGAGGCTGAGAGGGACCTAGGCAGCCCGTGCCCCTTCTCACCCCTCATCAGAAATAGCGAGAGCTGACGGGTCCCCACGGGAGCCCGGGTCACTCACCGGCTCTGTGCCGTGGCCACGTGTCCGCCAGCTGTCCCCAGGTGCCCGAGCTTTGGCCTTGATGCCAAGGAGCCGTCCTGCAGAGATGCCCTTCACATGCTGGGGCCTCCCCTCCCTCCCACCTGCTGGCCTGGCTCTTCTGCCTTTCTGGATGACCATCTGGAGAAAGCCCCCGGCACCTTCCGTAACAGCCGGGAAGAGAAACCCAGTCTTGTGACTGCTGGCTTCACTTCCCCAAAGGAGGCGCAGTTGTCGGCTTGAACCTGAGCAGTGTGGCCTTCACCCCCACCGCCCCCCACCTTGGTCCAAGGGGTCTGATTTGGCTCAGGTCTTCTCAAGGTGCGGCCGTTCCCACAGGGCTCAAAACACACTCATACCATCGCAAGAACCTCAGGCCAGGGGAGGATGTGAAGAGCTTGTCCTTAAAGAGAACATCCCATGCAGCTCTGTGGCAGGGGCCCTGGCGTGGCCATTTGGTGTGGGAAGAGGCTTGGGTAGGAGGTCGTGGACCCAAGAGGCTCAGCACCCTCCCCATTTGTCGTGTGTGCAGGACAGAAGTTCTCCTGAAGGCAGACGGGCAGGAGTCCCTTCTCCCGGGGCCGAATTCAGTTGTTTGTTTTCTATTTCAGTTCTCTTCGTGAAGGGGGCCCTTCACATTCTTTTATTTGTCTCCTAGGGCCTGGGAGGGGAGAGAAAGATCAGCAGAGGCTGGAGGGAAAGCAGAGGAAAGGGAGGTCAGGGTGGGAGAGAGAGGAGCAGCGTGGCCCGGGCCTGCCTGCTCCCCACCCTTGCTCCCCCTGTCCTGGGAACCGGGCCTCTGCCCCATCCAGGGCCCCTGCCTCAGCCCTGAAAGCTGGCCATCCTTCTGGGGCTGTGGGCTCCACCTGTCCAAGGTTGTCCAAGGTTGCTGAGCACCTCCGAGGGACAAACGAAACCCCAGGGTTAAAGACCACCAAGATGAGGTTCCTGCCATCAGCAGGCTCCCCGTGCAGTCAGGGAGTGGAGACAGGAGGGACAGCGCAGGCACAGATGGGGTCTGTAACTGGGCACCGTGGCCTGGATGGACCTCATGGGTCGGGGAGGGGTCACTCCACAAGGGAGCCCCCTCTGTAGGTGGGTGATTCTGAGAGAAGCTAGTGCGTAGACCAGATGGCATTATTGCTCTTCTCTTGGGTAGAAGGTGTCCTGTCTCCACCCGAGCTGCCACCGAGGAACATCCCTGTATCTGCCGGGCCATGTGAGGTCAAGGAGGTCCCTCTGTCGAGTGAGAATCCGAGAGCCACCGAGGTCAGCAGGCCAAGCCTTTCGGAGACGTTGTTTCAGCGGCTGCAGACCATGGACACTAGTGGGTGAGTCCCCGCCTGGCGGGCCTCTCAGAGGCAGCTCCCTCTGTGCTCACTCCTGAGGGTGCCACCTCCACTCAAGGACAGCTTGCTCTGGAGCCCCCCACCCTGCCCCCCGGCTCCCAACGGCAGGTCTGAGGAAGCCCGGGTCACCCCTCCGCTGCCTGGGCACGGGGTGGTCGGCTCAGCTGCTCTGTCTGCACGGAGCCCAGCTGCCTGGCAGGAGCTGGTTCTGGAATGACATAGAGTTCTCCGCTGCAGAGGCGTGGTCCTGTTCCGAGACTTAGGGGCCTCTGCTTGAATCTCCTTCCCGGGGCTTGCCATAAACCACATGACATCCTTCCCCATCATGGATGTCTCTACTGCCGTGGGGTCTCCTGAGGCAAGTGGTCCAAGGCGAGGAGTTGCCTACACTGCAGCCTGGTCCTGCCTCTCGGCCCTTTCCTGCTCTGGGCCCACTGCCGGAGGGGTGGGGGGCACCTTCCTGTCACCAGTAAATAGGCCAGGCCGTGTGTGGTATAGACCATGGTCTACACCGCATGGCGCTCCTTTCTTCGAGGGAGACAGTCATTCTACCACTATAGGTTTTCCTCACTCTGATCCCGAGCTCTCAGGATCTCCACCCTTAGGTAGGCCCACCCTGGCTCCTGTTGGTCCCAGGTAGGTCAGGCACGTACTTCTGTTTCTGTCCGAGCAGGCCCAACACTGCCCTGGCTGGATGGTGGCAAGTGGGAGTGTCACCCGGGAGGGGTGTTAGTTGTCTTGCAAACCACCGGCCCTGACTACTGACTACGAGAGACAGGCCAGGGGGATGGGCTCAACCAGAAGGAAGCTCCGGGAGTGGAACTGCATCCCAGCGCCCAGCATGTCCCCCACCAGATGTGTGTTGAATGACTTAATAAGTTAGTACGCAGTGACTTCCATGCCTTAAAATTTTTAAAAGATTTTTTTATTTGTTTCTTTGTGAGAAAAAGTCCCCCCCAAAGGATATCCTAACGGCAGGGCTAATGCAATATCTCTAGCTCGAAGGATCAGTTTGAGGGCTTCTCTCCTACCATCCAATTTGGTGAAATACAAAGGAAGGTACATACAAGCCACCTGGTTGCTAAGATACCTGGGGTTTTTATAATTCCACTTTGAATATCCTTTGATGCTTCTCTAGGCCCACTGGGTTGTATTCTATACACACTCCTTGCATTACTTGGGTTGTTTATCAAATAGCTAAGTATCCAGTGTTTTGAATACATCGGTATGTTATCATGACTACCCCATAGACAGGTGTAAATAACAAATCCTTATTAAAGTATTCCCATTGTTCAATTTCCTTGAGTTTCCATCTCTCTCCATGGGTAGATGCTGGATGGAGTGAGCTCCTTGGGGAACTAAGCAAGGATGCCCAGTTAGTGCCACCATCTGCCCATTCGTCCCGACTCCCCGGCATCTCCTCATCAGTCCCTCTTCTCTAGGGACAGGTGTTCTTTTGGGCCTCCGGGCCCCAGTGGGGCAGGATGATGTATGCAGCCAAGCCTCTTAGCAGCCTCATGAGAGGGGCGGAGGGGCGGCTGGGGGCTTGTGTGCTCTCTCTCTTTTGGCTTCTCAGCTAGCATATGACAGTGGAACCCTCCTAAAACCTCTCCTTGGAGCTGGAGATGAGTAAATGGAGCATGGTGGCCGAATAAGGGAAGCAGTGACACAGTGCTTGTCTTCGGGCTTTTCTGGGCTCCGACAAACCGAGATTCTGCCTTGTGTTTGAAAGTCCATCTATTTTGCATGTAACATAGCTTTTTATACGAAGGACTGCCTTTAGATTATTCTTTTTTTTTTTTAAGATTTTATTTATGTAAGAGAGAGAGCAGGTGAGAGAGAGAGAGAGCACTCATGTGTGTGCAAGTGGGGGGAGGGGCAGAGGGAGAAGCAGACTCCCCAGTGAGCAGGGAGCTTGAAGGGGTGGGGGGGGACCTTGATCCCAGGACCCTGGGATCATGACCTTAGCTGAAGGCAGACGCTTAACCGACTGAGCCACCCAGGGGCCCCTAGATAATTCTTTTTTTTTTTTTGATAATTCTTAATTATAAGACAACCTGCCCAATCTTTTGTGCAAGTTGATTAGATCCAATCAGTAGGCCGTAGTTAATAGTTATTACAAGACTGCTGAAGGAAATCAAGCTTCTCTGATGAACAGAGTTCACATCTTTATGTTACCACTCTCCTACAGCGAACATCTTAACAAAGATAGCTTCCTATGACAAGCCCTCGTGGTTTCAGAGTTATGAGTCAACAGTCATTAGAACCATTAAAATACATATGTTAATACCATGGGGGCGATTTTGTCCTTTTCAGAAACAGACTTGGGCAGAAGCTGGATTTTTAGGATGTCAAGACCCAGAAGGAGTGTAGATTAACATTCAGTGTTAGGACAACAGGCATGCAAATCATTTTCAATCTAAAGAAGTCAAAATGGCCAATGGCCCTTCTAGTCTCGAGAGCAGGAGCTTTTCATGCTTTCAAAGATCCTGCAGAAAAAAAACCTGTGCCCTCCAGCTCCAACTTGATTATATATCAAGGCTGGAACAAAGATTTTTAAGGCTTGTAATAGTTTTTTCACCCAGGTAAATCAACAACCTTCCTGCTCATTTTGCTCATTTGTAAAATAGGAAGGATCATAACAGCTGTGTCCTAACATTGGTTTGGGGACCAGAGAGGAACTGGGCATTAAGTGCTTAGCAGAGTGAGTACAGTGTTATGCCAGGAGATACTTGCTGTGACTCTGATTTTAATGACTATAGGAACAAAGACTCACAGGTTACCCAGAAAGAAAAAGAAAGAAAACGGTCTGGGCAAGAGAATGTAGAGGGACCATCAGACCTCCATGACAGCCCTGGTGCCACCCAGCCTGGGCTCTGCCTCCGCACCCGGGAACTGAAGGGGCTGGGCCAGAGCCCGGAGGGTGAGGGCAGGGCACCTGGGCCCACTACCATATTACCAGCCCATCACTCACCACACAGACTTCCCCATGGACCCCAGGACAGCTCAGAATGTCCTCAGGACAGAGCTCCAGGTAGCCTTCGGCCATGAATTTGGAGTTGGTATGTGAGCTAGAGCCATTTGCCATCTCTCCACTGAGCATCCCTTAGCCCCCAGATGCTGTCTTTAGAAGTAAATGAGGTTGGGAAACAAGTCTGCTGACCGTTTCTCAAGTTGCTTTGTCTCCTTTGTAAAATACAAGCATTTCCAGCCGGTTCCTTCCTTCCAAGTATGGGCTTGGGAAAAAGCCTTTATGGGTGGGTTAAGAGACATCCTCCCTCCCCCATCCTTTAATCTTGCTTGGACCCGCTTCTCTAGCCCTCGGTAAGACCAAGGGCCCTATCCAGGAGTGTGCCCATGTTCTCCTGAAGGACAGTGTCTCAGCCGGAGACTCTTGATAATGAAGATTTCTTCTTCTACAGTTGGTGTTTGTGGCCAAAGGAACAGAAGAAGCATGTTTCTCTTTCTATTATTTCCAGGCTTCCAGAAGAGCATCTTAAAGCCATCCAAGATTATTTAAACACTCAGCTCGCCCTGGATTCTGACTTCGTGAAGACGGGCTCCAGCAGCCTCCCTCATCTGAAGAAACTGACCATGCTGCTCTGCAAGGAGCTCTATGGGTAATGGTCTGTGGGTTAGGTGGCCCCCGGGGGCGGGGGGCGGGACAGGGGACAGTCCCCAGTGAGAGAAGCAGCTCATTAGAGTGACCCCTGCCCTCTGCCTGGCTCTCCAGCTACCTCTGCTGTACTCAGAATAATTGGGCAGTTGGCAGGGCTTAGAAATCTTTGTGGTTGTTTCAAGGTTTGTCTTCATGGTATTCGAACTGTGGCTTTTTTTTTTTTAAACTAAAGTTAATTTGAGGCCAGTTGCTGTGGGAAGGGGTGAGTGGGAGGACACGGCTGGCCCTTTCACACTTGCTCAGGATCGAGCAGTAAGACTTTTGCTGCTGGTCTCTCTCCTTGCTGCACCCGGCACATTGGACAAGGACATAAGGGATCCAAGAGAAAATAAATTCAAGTCAGACTGTTTTCTGCATGGCTGGCTGATGCCAGGGATGCCAGTTTGTTAAAGCAAGCCCAATGCACCAAAACCTTCGTTTTCCAATACTGAATTCATTGAAAGACCGATTGGTAAAAATTTTGATTTCCTTCAGATTTTTAGAATTTTACATTTTACCTTCGTTAATGCTAATATATTTTTTTTTAAAGATTTTTTTAAAATTTTTATTTATTTATTCATGAGAGACAGAGAGAGAGAGGCAGAGGGAGAAGCAGGCACCCCGCGGAGCCGGGAGCCCGATGCGGGACTCGATCCCAGGACCCCAGGATCACGACCCGAGCCGAAGGCAGATGCTTGACCGACTGAGCCACCCAGGCGTCCCTTTTAATGCTAATATTAATTTCAAGTTCAATTACATTTTAACTGTTAGAAGGGCAAAATTAAGGCTGCGGTGCTATTGAAGAATTGACAAAAGGCTACTTTAAATGCTTGAAGGGGCGCCTGGGTGGCTCAGTCGTTAAGCATCTGCCTTCGGCTCAGGTCATGATTTCCGGGGTCCTGGGATCGAGCCCCGCATTGGGTTCCCTGCTCCGCGGGAAGCCTGCTTCTCCCTCTCCCACTCCCCCTGCTTGTGTTCCTGCTCTCTCTCTCTCTGTCAAATAAATAAATAAAATCTAAAAATAAAATAAAATAAAATAAACGCTTGAAAAAATAGAAAACACCATTCCAAAGGCATCTGAGAGAAATGCTAAGGAGCCAAAAGAATCCCATCATAAATGAAAGGTCAACATTTTGGTTGGAAAAATAGCATTTTCTGTGGGCGAGGCTTTCTCGGACTATATACCATTTTGTATTTTATTATAAACATACGGCAGCTTCAGAACTCCCTTGTCAATTCCTCTGGGGCCATATCCATCTTGGCTTAGTTAATATGCAGAAAAGAATCTTTCATCATCAGTAATCAAATTGAACTTTCCTCATAAAGGCTCTTAAAAAGCGCAATCAGTGCATTTGGTAAATTTAACAAATAATTTCCTTGACAAATGGAGCACTCATCAAATTGGCCAGTCAGGTCTCATTTCAATGAATTGGCTTTCAACTAATGCAGTTTCAGCCAATTGGATGGAGAGCCATCATTTTTAGAGATTTCCTTGGAGAGCTATTTTTCCATTTGATGCTGTTGTTATAAATCATGTATCACTGGGGAAAACACACATACACCTGGCACTTTCTTTTTAAGAGACACGGTTTCGTGAAGACTGGGCACAAGCTATTTGTGTTCTGATGGAGGTCCTGTTCTTTGCTGCTTCCTTGTCCGGGAGGAAATACGCCTCTCAGTCTCTCCACTGGCCTCCCCCAGTCACCAGGTGCTTCTGCAGCCCTCCCCCCCCACCCCCCCGGGCTTTCCTGGATCTGGGTCACCTTCCTTTATGGACACAGCAGCTTCCCCAGTGTGTGGACTTCTCTGTGCTCATGGGAAAGGCTTCCTTTGGCTTGCAGCTCTTCCACATCTCTATTTATGGGATAGTTAACTTCTAGCTAGAATTAGGGACACTGTAATGTCCCCTGCACATCTGTGTGTCCTTACCCTCATAGGCAAAAGCATAGCTCGGTTTGGAGACTTGGTTAACTGGGGGCTGGAATTTTAGAAAATCTTACATAAAAACAGTCATGTTTCCCAATCCCTAACTATGAACTTGTTGTTTTCAAACTGCTTTATTTGGAACAGGGGTTCAGTTCATTCATTCATCCATTCATTCATTCAATTATTTACTTAACAGATATGTATGGAGGGACTCCTCTGAACGCTGTTCTGGGTACTGGGATACAGTCATGAACACAGTGCTCAAGATTTCTGCTCTTTTAGACCTTGATGGAGCAGACGTCTTAATGAAGGGCACAGCAGTAGATTAAGTCTGTAAATAAAGATAATTTTAATAAGCATTATGACAAAATAAAACAGGCAAAAGTGACAGAGACATTGGGTGGGAGGGTCCCAGTGTCCTCTGTGGGTTAAGGAGGCCTCTCTGAGGTGGTGATGGACCTGGGACCTTGGTGATAGGAGGAGCTAGCCATCCAGCACTTTAGCAGACAGATGTCAAGAAGAAAGGTCCTGAAGCAGGAATGAGGCCAGCCTGCAAGGAACAGAAAGTCTGTGTGGCTGGAGCATAATGAGGGAAGGAAAGTGTTAAGAGCAGAGGTCGGGGAGAGGCAGGCATAGGGTGGGCCAGACCCAGGATGAATTTTGGTTCAGTCTGAATTTTAGATAAATCACAAATACTTTTTTAGGATAAGTATATCCCATGTAATGCTGGGATATACTTACACTAGTAGATTATCCATCATTTATCTGAAATACAAATTCAACTGGGTGTCCCGTGTTTTATCTGGCAATGTCAGGCAGGAGCCACAGCATGTATACCTCACAAGACTCTGTAGAGGTTTTAGGGGATCATGCCATGATCTGAGTTCTGGCTGTGGAGCATGGAATTCAGGAGGCTGACCCAAAGCAGGCGAGCAGTTCCGAGCCCGGGGGTTGTGATGTGTGGGTGGCTCATGAGAAGGGAAGGCAGGGATCTGTGTCTGTTCCTCTTCCTGCCAAATCCCAGGTTTGGGGACAATGCCTGGCACCTGGGAGTGGCTGATAGATCTTAGTTAAATGTGACGACCCAAGGGCGTGGGGGCACGGGGGCGCTAAGAGTGGTATGGCTGGGGTATGTGTGGGTGGTAGAGCAGGCACACTCACTGCCTGGGGAAGAGGAATGGAGGGTGACGCCTCGGTTTTGGGGAGCAGCTGAGTGGATGATGATGCCAGTTACTGAAAAAGTGGGAGTCGAGAAGGAGGATGTGGAGCTGGGGGGAGGTCTTTCTCTGAGCTATTAGGCATCTCACCAGCTGAACCACCAACCACAGTTATGCTAGAACTTTCAAGCCCTGGAGACCTCAGAGCTGGGTCTCCATTTGGGACTCATCAGCCTGCAGTTGGCACTTCAAGCCAAGAGACAAGTGGGGTGAGGTCACCGCAGGGGGAGAGTGAAAGGAGAAGGGGGCCCAGGCTGGACGTTTTGATGTGGGGTGCAGGAGGAGGAGCCAGAAGAGGTGACTGGGTCCATCCACTCAGACCACCTGGCCCGACAAGAACGTCCCTAAGTGGGAAGGTCACAGAGAACCGAGGAGTGAGAAACAGTGCAAGAGCCTCGCCTGCAAAATGTCACACCGAGTGTGTGTGTCTGAATGTCTGCAGCACAAAGGCTCAACCAAGTTTTGGAACCCCAAGTCAGATTCTCTAGAACCAGACAGAAACCTTTCCGGAGAAAAAAGAATAGAGAACAAAGTCACCAGAGTCTGGAAATATTTGAGAACCCTTGAAATGGAGAAATGAGAAGAACCCCAAGTGGAATTTTAAAGTAAAATGTCCCAAGTATGGAAGAGGGTACTTTATTTATTTATTTATTTTTAAAGATTTATTTATTTATTTGAGAGAGCAAGAATGAGAGAGAGTACATGAGAGGGGGGAGGGTCAGAGGGAGAAGCAGACTCCCTGCTGAGCAGGGAGCCTGATGCAGGACTCGATCCAGGGACTCCAGGATCATGACCTGAGCCGAAGGCAGTCGCCTAACCAACTGAGCCACCCAGGCGCCCGAGGGTACTTTATTTATTAATGAGAGTGGGGTTAAGATTTTTTTTTCCTGACAGAGAGCGCTCTCGCATGCAACAGGGGTGGGGGGCAGAGGGAGAGAGAGAATCCCAAGCAGGCTCCTCACCCAGCACAGAGGCGATGCAGGGCTCGATCTCATGACCCTGAGATCATGACCTGAGCTGAAACCAAAAGTCAGACGCTTAACCGACTGAGCCACCCAGGCACCTCGTGGTTAAGATTTTAATAGACAAATAAACCCAAAACAAAAATATTTCACCGGCATTATAACTGATTCATTGGAGGCCATAAAAATAAACCCATAGTTTTCAAATCAAATCTGAAAATTAAATCACAAAACAGAGCAGAATGTCAGGGAAGTATATATAGAA
Organism: Mirounga leonina; assembly: GCF_011800145.1. Taxonomy (NCBI): domain Eukaryota; kingdom Metazoa; phylum Chordata; class Mammalia; order Carnivora; family Phocidae; genus Mirounga; species Mirounga leonina. Next base: position 6,536,050 of record NW_023270377.1, on the reverse strand, counting down.
AACACCGAAGAGCTAACTTAGCGTAGGTGAAGAACGTGTGATTAAAAAAATGGATAGTTTTTGGAAAGAGGGCAAAGAGATTCAGCTAAGATCTGGTAGGTGGGCTCTCAAAGAAGCAGGAAAACAATGATGCATAATTGATGGGAAATATATAAAAGAAAACATTTTCCCCAGACTTATTATAAAGGACCTAAATCCCCGTATTGAGAAGCCCCATAAAGATCACCATCTAAATCTCTTCTTGTAAAGTTTCTAAAACACAAGGTAAGGTGACTTCAGGAAGTAAATAATTACAAACAGCACCATTTCTTTGAAAAATTACAATATTTAATATTATTAATAATATAATTAATAATTAATATTATTCACACGGCCTGATGATATCAAGCAGGTATCTCCAAGAAGACTACGGACCTGGGATTAACTGAACCTAGATGCCACTCGAGCACACGGAGTCTTTGCAGATTAAAAAAAAAAAAAGTGAAAATGTTCTAATCACATGGGTTTACTTGAATAAGGATCCAAGAATTCTTTTTCCCTGAAATCTTAGAGTGCTGGTGATCTTAAAAAGAAGAACCCAGCAGCTTCCTGAGCAGCTGGATATGAATACACCCAAAGCAAAAGTGTTCATTTCAATGCTTCCAGTACACAATGTGATGAAAACAGAAATAAATAAGAAAACTAGTCACAACCACCCAACCACCTGGATGCTTTTAGATCGCCTCCTAAATCACAGCTGAATTAAAGAAGGAACTGACAGGAGGAGAGCCTACAAGGGTAGGTGTGGGGGAGTTGGGCACAGAGTAATCAAACCTCTGTCAGTCAGAGCTCTGTGTGATGCAGCCAAAGCACCATTTGGAGGAAAAGCCATAGCTTGAAATGCTCTGTTATGGAAAAGGGAGTACAATAATGAGTCAAACACACAAACGGAATCCAGACTATGAGTCTCTTGAAGGTATCATGGGTCATGTCCTAATCGCCTTGATATTTCCCACACCCAGCAAAGTATCCGAAACATTTTGTTTACTCAGTATTCACACACGGAGATTGAACATGTGCCGGATTCGTGCTGCCACACACTATTCCAGAGGCTGGAGATATAGCAGTGAACAAAACAGAGTCTTTAAGAAATCTCTGTTGAGCAAATAAACAAGAACAAGAATAGGCAAAGAAAAGAACGGGGGGATTGGTAAAAATAAAACCAGAAATAAGGAAAAAAGTAAATTACAATTTTATTTTATTTTATTATTATTATTATTATTTTAAAGATTTTATTTATTTATTTGAGAGAGAGAATGAGATAGAGAGAGCATGAGAGGGGGGAGGGTCAGAGGGAGAAGCAGACTCCCCGCTGAGCAGGGAGCCCGATGCGGGACTCGATCCCAGGACTCCAGGATCATGACCTGAGCCGAAGGCAGTCGCTTAACCAGCTGAGCCACCCAGGCGCCCTATTTTTATTATTATTTTTTAAAGATTTTGTTTATTTATTTGACAGAGAGAGAGACAGCGAGAGAAGGAACACAAAGGGGGAGTGGGAGAGGGAGAAGCGGGCTTCCGACGGAGCAGGGAGCCCGACGTGGGGCTCGATCCCAGGACCCTGGGATCATGACCTGAGCCGAACGCAGACGCTTAACTGACTGACCCACCCAGGCACCCCTTATTTTATTTTATTTTTTAAGATTTATTGATTTATTTTAGAGGGTGCACAAGCGGGAGGAGGGGCAGAGGGAGGGGGGAGGGGAAGCAGACTCCACCCTGAGCCAGGAGCCCTAGGCGGGGCTTGATCTCATGACCCTAGATCACAACCTGAGCCAAAACCAAGAGTTAATGCTTAGCTGACTGAGCCACCCAGGTACCCCTACAATTTTAAATATTAGAATGTGAGAGATTTAATAATCTGCATTAAAGACTTGCAAATCAAAGGCACAGTGCACAATGACATGGTTACAGATCTTCAAATTAGAGTTAAATGGAACAGATGTTTTACATACAATATGAAAATTACCATGAGTGCCCTCCTTTGAAGTCTCAAGAACCAAGTAATGACCATAATCTATAAATTATTCCTGAATGACAAAAATCACCTAATTCAATCTTAAAGAAAAATACGATTCAAATACAAAATTTTACCTAATCAAGATAATAGCCTGAAGTAAAACTTCATCGTTTCATTTGTTAGTATTAATGTTTAATATTTCAGCAATGTTTTAGTAAATATAATTTAGTAATATGAAAAATGGAGACTGGGGCACCAGGGTGGCTCAGTTAAGCGTCTGACTCTCTCTCTTTTTTTTAAAGATTTTATTTATTTGACACAGAGAGAGAAAGCATAAGCAGAGGGAGAGGGAGGCAGAGAAGGGAGAGGGAGAAGCAGGCTCCCTGCCGAGCAAGGAGCTGGATCCCAGCACCCAGAATCGTGACCTGAACTGAAGGCAGATGCTTAACTGGCTGAGCCACCCAGGTGCCCCATAAGTGTCTGACTCTTGATCTTTGCTCAGGTCTTGATCTTAGGGTCGTGAGTTCAAGCCTCATGTTGGGCTCCGCCCTGGGCATGGAGCCTACTTAAAAAAAAAAAAGAAAAATGGAGGCTTTATCTAAGAACTCACTTCAAAGAAGAGTCAACATAAAGAAAACACCATAATTTAGTAGATTAAAAGATGAAAAAAATCATTTGCATAGGCATCCTAACTGATATGTGATTAAAGAAAGAAGTCATTTCTTTTCCTTTTTTTTTTTTTTAGAGAAGGGAGGGAGGGAGGGGCAGAGGGAGAATCTCCAGCAGACTCCCCACTGAGCGCAGAGCCTGACCCAGGGCTCCATCCCACGACCCTGAGATCATGACCTGAGTCGAGATCAAGAGTCGGACGCTTAACTGACTGAGCCACCCAGGCGCCTCCCAAAAAAACGTCATTTCTAATTTTTAAAAAAGCCTTTAAAAAAAAAAAGGGATAGAAGGGTACCTCCTTACTAAATGCAATAGGTGTCAATGTAAAACCTGTTACACCTAACAGGGAAACAATACAGTCATTCCATTAAACATTTTAACAAAAGAAAAAGAGACGCCCTTTACCACCTGATTTCCTGCTGTGTGGGAATTTTTTGCCAAAGGAAGACGAGAAAAGGAAGAAAAGAATAGAGAAAGCAAAAGTTAAGAAAACAACATCGCATCAGAGCATTCCTTCTGCGCCTGGAGGTCTGGGTTGGGTGACATTGGATGTGCTGTCCCGATACTGAATGGGAATCTTGGGGAAATGAACCAACTTGCTGAGAACAGGGCAGAGGCGGTGCTCCCTCTGGGAAGGCTTGGGCAGGGGGTCTGAGCCCCTAATGAGCTGTCTCTGGGGCGTGGCCTACCCCAGGACCGCAGCCCTCTCAGGCTTGGCCCCCTGGCTTCCCTTGAGCTGGTGACCTGACACTGGACAAGTTTTCCAGGGACCCTGCCAATGGTTTCTATGTCCCCAGACAAATCCTTTCTGTATGACAAGGCCAGTCCTTCTTAAGCTGAAGTCACAATGTGTCATTGGTCCTTCTGACCCTAAGCAACACTTCCAGACACATCCGGGAGCCAGTCAGTTTTCTCAAAATCTTACAAAGTTTAAAAATACAAGGAAAGCCAGCGTCCCTCTTAGAAAACCCTAAGGATTCAGCTTGTGTATGTGTATTTGTGTTTTTAGGATAACATTTTGAAAAAGGAGAACGGTGAGGGAGATCTATTTGATGTTAAAGCAAGTTCTGAATTAGTGCCTTGGAATTTTTTTTTTTTTTTTAACCCAGAATTCTTTTCTGACAATGACAGTTGATAGAGAATATCACTGCGTGAACGGATGCTGGAGCTCTGGCGGAGGGGGTGGGGAAACCCAGAACTCAGTTGTGCCCTACACTCCCCCTGCCCTGCAAGTCAGCTCCCTCCACCCCATCCTTGGTCCCCGAAGGAGAGCCACGTGTGACCCCCTTCAAAGCCAGAAGGCTACAACACCATCCCCAGAAACTGTGAGACATTGTAAATCTGAGATCATGACATTGCGCGGTTCACGCTGGGAGCTCTGGATTTTTAGTTAAATGAATGATATGGAGCCTGGAAACAAATTCTACCGTATTCAAGAAGAGCTGGTGCAATGGACTAGCCCAAGGGAACAATGGAAAAAAAAGCAAGTGCTGTTGAATGAGACTGAATAGTGGTACAGAGAAAGATGAACTTAATTCCACCACATATTAAAAAAAAAAAAATTCTAGATGAGGAATTAAGAATGTATTCTATCAACAAGAAAAACCCATTCATAATATAACTCTAAAAAAAGCAAGTGAGAAGCCAACTTAAAATGAGCAAATAATTGCTTACTAGTAAATACTGATGATACATTTTTAACTAAGGTAAGCAAAGAATTACCAAGGAAAAAATGAAAAATAGAACAATAAAAAATTATAAAGTGCTTCACAATGAAATCCAACCCACCTAGGATGACAGTAACAGAACGGAAAAAAATCCTTACAGCATCTAGATTAAATAAAAAGCAAAGCGGTGTATAAAGAGTTTACACCAATGTCTAAAAATTCTAACAAAATTTCCAACAAGAAACTGACAAAATTTATACAAAGAGAACCAACCATGCAGAAAAATATTTAATGACAATAAATTAAAGACATGCAATCTGTGTATCAGTATTGAAATGCAATGTTATACCCACTAAAAGAGAGGAAAAAGTCATAGAAAGAATGCAGACAACACCTCGAATGAGCAGGCTCCAACAGGACCTGTGGCCAGTGATGGGCACCATCACTCAGAGGCTCAGCAGTTTTGATCAAGACCCATAATCTCTGCTTATCATAAAATTGTAATTGAAAATAAGAAAAACGATAGAAACAATCTGTTCAGAGCAGCCTTTATTTGTAATCACCAAGATCTCAAAATAACCCAAATATCTAGCAATTCATCTTGGCACATTTTCTCTATGGGAATATTTGGAAACCATTAGAATGTGAAACAAGTGAAGACATGAAGTTTTGGGTGAAATAGTAAGTGAAAAATAGAACTCAAAATTGTCTGCACCGTGCTTAAAACAAATAGCGAAAACAATAGAGAAAGACAGAAGGCAACAAAGAATGGGTAAAGCTCTGGTGTAGGAGTTGTGGATGAATTAGACATTGAAAAATCTCTCCAGGCATGCACCTCAGCAGCGAGGGGCTATTTGAACCAGAATGCTCAGACCGCCAGCACAGGAAGCCCCTGGGGCATGCATTTAAAATGCAGATTCCAGACCAAATCTGGTTGGGGCCCAGAAATTTGCATTTTTAACACTCCGGTGTGTTTGCGATTCTTATAAACACTAAAGGTTGGGAGCCATGACTTACTCAGTGATTTCAAAGTAGTTTGGTGATTCTAGATTCCAGTTATCTGCAGGCTACGAGTCTGGCTAACCAGAGGTAAATTGGGTCTATGCATCACGACTCCAGTTCGGTCCGGGGTGGGGACAGGAAGAAGTGGGGTTCTCGAGGGGTGAGGGGTGGGCCAGCACTGGCAGGCCTGGATCTTTGCCCGGGCTTGTCCTTCTCGGGAGGATCTCTGCCTTTGCCAGATCGTGTGTGACCGAGCCTCTAGCTAAAGCCTGCGATGCCTCATCCGGGTCCTCACTAATCCTTGACCTTCACCTTGTCCCCTGCTCTCAGCGAAGTCCTCCGGACCCTCCCCTCCCTGGAGTCTCTGCAAAGGTTGTTTGACCAGCAGCTCTCCCCTGGCCTCCGTCCACGGCCTCAGGTAAAGGCTTGGGGGTTGGAAGGATGAGACTGATCAACCGGGGCGGAGGGTGAGGGGTGTGGGATAAGGTGGCGGGCGTCCCGAGGGCTCAGAAGGGAGCCCCCCACCCACTCCTGCCCGGAGTTGGCTAGACCACCAGAGCACGGGATCGGGGGTGGGAGCCTCAGGACTCTGTTCCTCCAGTAAGGCATTTCCCCCGCTGCCTGATTTTGATTTAAGGAATAAGGATTTCAAATTACGCACCCATCAGCAGAACTAATTAGTGCTGAATAGGGAAGCAAGGCATGGCCTTTTTTTAAATCATAGCTCACTGCAAACTATTGGAAAGAAGAACATGACATGCCTAAGTGCTGGATACCGCCTCTTGCCCCAAAAAGAGCAGGGTGAAGGTGCTCCCTGCCCCCCCCGCCCCCCCCCCCCCACTGGCTCGCAGTCTGTCAGGGGCCAAGGCCAGGTCATCCACTGAGGAAAGGTGTGTGTATTGAAAGGTGTCATCAGCAAAGGTAAAAAGCAAAAGCAGTCTCTTCAAAGAGAGTACTTGCAACAAATATAAGGGACAAAGGATTAATATGTTAACAACAAACCTCCTCCAAATAATTAAGGAAAAACAATCCAAGTTTTAAAATGCGGAGAGGTTATAAAGAAAGTCTGTCTTACTGGAGAGGGATGGGAATGACCAATATATATATATGAAAAGAAGTTTAACCTTACCTCATTAGTAACGAAAATGACAGCCATAGCAGGGAAATCTCTTGCCTATCAGATGGGCAAAAAGCTGGTTGGTCAAATCAGGGCTTGGCTCGGGTTTTGGGGTCAGGGGCTCACATAGATAGGTTCACCCCTCTGCTCTGTGGCTGGGAGAGGAAAGAAAAACGGGTTTTCTGAAAGGCCCTTTGTCCACCTGCAATGACCATGTTAAATGCACACATCCTTCAAGCAAGCAGTTCTATATGTAGGCATCTGTCTTAGGGACAGAGATGTTTATTGTTTATTGTGGCTTTATCTCTAAAAACAAAAAACATTGGAAACCACCCAAACGTAGAGTTGGTTAAAGTATGCCACAGAATTCTGTTCTAAGGTGGGTACACTGATGTGGACAGATTCCCCAAGGCATACTGTTGGGCGGGAAAATGCAAATGGCAGAACAATCTATAAATGATATACGTGTGGAAATCAGACCGGAAGGATTTAAACCCAAAGGGCCACTCTGGTCACCACGTGGGGGGATGGGACGAGGGAGAAGGGGCTGGGCCAAGGGGGGCTTCAGGCTTGACCAGACTGTTTGCTCGAGTTGTTTTTTGTTTTTTGTTTTTAACTGAGAAAATGTCTGTGTGCTATTTGTACAACTTAAAAATTTGCCCAGAAATTAAAAAGGTAGTTTTGCTTTCCTTGAAGTGAACGATGAGGTGTTAATTTCTGGGAAAGTAAAAGCAAATCTAGGCAAATCAGGGGCCCTGCCAGACACTAACATTTAAATAGTTTGAACAGAAGACCACACACCCACATCTTTGAAATAGAACAGAAGAGGGCGAGGCCCCCAAAGAGTTAAGCCCACTGACCTACCCGACCGGCCTACCCGACTAACCAGCCAGCGGGTTTATGTTCAGTGACAGGACAGAGCAGGGACCAGTTGGAGGGTGGCATCAGACATGGATGGAGAGAAACGGTTCTCCTTCCACTCTCCCTTACGAGACCCTGACTCATCAAGAAAACGCAGAGAGGTCATTCTTGATGCCTTCAGAAATTCATAGATCGAGGAGGAAGTGGCAAGGTAGATCAGAAACAGCTGAGCCCAGTATCTGACCCGCCCCCACTGGTCCCTTGTTTTCCCCATCTGTGAAATGGGCAGAGCGTGTCTGCCACTGCTGGGCTCTGTGAAGGAGTAAGTGAAATCACCTGTGTGAGACATCGGGCGGCCGTGCTCCGCTGACCTGTGGCCCTTCCCCTCGGGTCGGCGACACAGGCTGGGGACCCCCCGGGCTCCCGCTTGGACTTTGAGAACTGATGGGAGGTGCAAAATGCAACATTGTCAAAAATGACTGCGGACCTCAAGGGCTGGGAGAGACCTGGCTCTGCCCCATGTGAGAAAGGAGAGTCGTTAACCCTAGAACCCACATCCTCCCTTTAAAAGGGCAACTACAAAGCAAAGTAAAATAACTGGGCCAGTTTATGGGAACTCACAGGTGTCACTCAGGCCAATCCGCTCACTTCTGGGCTAAGCTGTGAATTCTGCCCTCAGCCTTGACGTGAGTGACATTTGGGGCCAAATTATTCTTGGTTGTGGGGGACTGTCCTGTGCATCATAGGATGTTAACCCCTCTTTGTTTCTACTGGCTAGATGCCACTAGCGTCCCCCAAGTCGTGACAACCCAAAATGTCTCCAGACGTTGTCAGATGCCCTTTGGCGGGCGAAGTCGCCATCAGCTGAGAACCACGGGGCTAGATCTACATTCAAGTCTGAGGTCTACACTCGCTGTGTGACCTTGGACACACTGACTCACCACTCTGACTCCATTTCCCCTCGGCAAAACAAGGGTTAGAAGGATCTGTTCATGCAAGGATTAGATGAACGGATGCATTTAAAACGTGCTTGGCATCAGGGAAGAACTCATCCCGTTCTGTATGTTCTGCCTGCTGGGAGGCAGAAGTGCAGGGAAAGCTCCAGGATGGTGCTAACACCTTTGGTTCCAAGAACAAACTCCCCGTTTGTCAATAACTTCATTTACACTTGCTAAGTTTTTGCCAAACCTGCCTCATAAGACAGATTTCAAAGAAGGGAAGACACCAGCCTCAAACCGCAAGGTAGCAGGTAGGTCATTAATTCCAAGTGTCTGAGAGGGACAAGAAGAGGTTGAATCTGATCTTTTCTATTCTTTACGAGGAAAACCACCCAAAGCAAAGGGGTCCTGAATTGCCGCACCGGGTCTGCCCCACCCCCACGGGTCTGCCCCACCCCCACCCTCCTTTCCGTATCTCGGGTTCTTTCCAGACCTTGAGGCTTTCCCCTCATTGATGAGATAAGCACAGCCTGATTGTGAGCTTTGTTAAGGAGCAGGGCAAAACCAAAATAATCAGAGAAAATGTTGACGAATAGGATGTGCTTGAAATGTTGATAAAGCTAGGATGGTTGTGGGGGGTGTGATGGGTGGTGGTCGGGGGTGGTCGTGGGTGGTCGTGGTGGCTGCTGGTGCTGGTACTAATAGTCCATTCAAGTGGCGGGGAAGGGGGCGGAAATTTGAGGTCGAAAGCAAGTGTAGATTGGCTGACTTACTAAGCAAGGGGTGGGGTAAAGGGACTTCACCTGGTCGGCGAGACCTCATTCCATTCCATACACCAGTCTGATTTATCATCCAACTTCTGAAAGGCAGAGATGGTATCATTAATTCCACACGTGTGGCCACACATCTGGCACGGAGTAGATGCTTGGGAGATACTGGTTCTGGGAATAAACGCTTGAGACTGTGGACTGGGTCTCAAGACGGCCACGGATTCATGTTCTCTGGCATTCACCAGCTGTGTGACTTCAGACAAGTAACTTCAGCTCTCTGGGCCTCCTCCTGTGTGGGTTGAACTTGACTGAGCACCTTCTTGGCCAGGCGCTATTCCAAGCACCCAGGTCACAGCACTGAACACCGTCCTCACGGTCCCGGTTCTTACAGAGCTCACATTCTAGCAGGGAAGGCACAATGAACAAATACATGACCAAGGTGGTTGATAAGGAACAAAGCAGGATGGTTTGATAGAGATGCCCTGGTGGCTACTTTAGCTAGCAAGGTCCAGGAGCACCTCTTTGTGGATCTGAGACCCGAGTAATGAGCAGGCCTACCCAGGTGACCTCCATGTCTCTGGGAATCCCTCAGGGAGTATAGCTCAAGGCCACGGGCAGGTCGGAGGGGAGGATGGGGGTGGCTGGGGAGGAGGGGTCATTATACAGAGTCCTGGAGGGCAGGGTAAGGAGTCTGGATAATTTTCTCCTAGTAGTGGGTTTCCAGCAGTAAGATGGCCATGTTTTGGAAGCATGAGGAGCAGCCCTGGAGTAGAGGTAGGGGGAGCACAATCCTAGAATTTTGTCGAAGCAACTGAGTGGATGAGGTACAAAGCAGTTGGAGAAGCAGGTTTGAGAGGAGAGATGAAATGAAGGTTTACTTTTTAGCCATGATAATCTTGAGGTGATTATAAAAAGCTCTGATTTTCTTGTCTGCAAAGGGGGATAATCATAGTACTGAGGGGGTGAAATGAGACGGAGGGTGGAAAGGGTCCAGCGGAACGGCTCTCCATGGCTGACACTCTGGGACTACTGCCCTTACTTACTCTTTTCCTCAGGTGCCTGGTGAGGCCAATCCGATCAACATGGTGGCCAAGCTCAGCCAACTGACAAGTCTACTGTCCTCCATTGAAGACAAGGTACTGGGGGATCCTGCAGCTTCTCTTGGCTTCTCTGTGGTCCTCTCTTCGCTTAGAGAATGCCCGGGTGTGCAGGCTCTAGGCTTCCTTTGACCCTGTCCCCAAAGGAGGCTGCCTTCCCTGCACCTCTCCCCCCTGAAGGGCCTTGTGCGTTTACGCCCACAGGTCAAGGCCTTGCTGCATGAAGGCGCCGAGTCTCCCCACCGGCGGTCCCTCATCCCTCCGGTCACCTTTGAGGTAAGAGGCTGTGCCCTTGTGTTCTGCGGTTGGTCCCTCTGGAAGGACAGCTTTTGGCTCAGCTGTACGAGGGCAGGGAACCCAACACTGAGCGTGGTGGTTGGCAGAACCACCTGTGGAGATGGTAACGTTAGAATGGACACCCCGACAGGTCTGTGGAACCTCCTTCGGGGGGGCTCCCCAGAGAAGAGCTTCTCAGCTTCAGATGCTGTATACTGTGTCCTTCTCCAAATGGGCGCAGCGAGTGACATCAAACAGGGGTTCCCCCATTCCCCTCCCCAGAAGCTGGCTGCAAAGTAGTACCTCAGGGGAGAAGTAGGAAAAATATGTAATTCCCGTGATTTCCTTAAGAGTGACTGAGTTAGAACCTCCAAGCTCAGGCCCAGAAATTTGTTTTTCTTAATGATCCACAGAGATCCTGGTGCAGCCAGCGCAGCCCTGGTCCCATGTTCAGAAACACAGGACAAGATGCCCCCTACGCAAAGGCCTTTCTGGCCCTGATGATAATTCTGTATTTATATCTCCAGCTTCTGAGCATGCCTAGGCAATTGTCTTTTTCCTAATTATTGCCAGTAAACAAATGTTCAACTGTTGTAACAAGGCCCAGGAGCCGAAATCTGTTCTTAACATCCTTTCTGGAGTAGATGGCACATCAGATTAATAAGTGTTGTCAGATGAAGGCGTGAATGAATTGTTTTCCAGTCGTTCACCTGTTCCCTCCACCAAACCTGTTGGCAGAACAGCTGATGGGCGCACGAGGCACAGCCGGGGTCTTTCGCACATCTGAGCGGTTCTCGGGGGGCTGCCCGTGGAAACGTGGACTTGGGCCTCTGGGGCGAGGGAAGCTCTGAGTTTGAAGCCCAATGGCACCACCTGGGACACCAGGGCTGGAATGGCCAGGGGCTGCCCAGCCCCACAGACAAGGGGCTCCTGGGCTGGCCCCCAGGGCCCACACAGAGAGAGCATGACCACATCTCCCCTCCCCCTCTCCTCCTCACAGGTGAAGTCAGAGTCTCTGGGGATTCCTCAGAAACTGCAGCTCAAAGTCGATGTTGAGTCTGGGAAACTGATAATTAAGAAGTCCAAGGACGGTTCTGAGGACAAGTTCTACACCCACAATAAAAGTAAGACCCGCTCCCACCCACGCCGCTCTCATTCTGCTGGTGCCGTTTCTCATGACCGGCCCGGGAAAGAAGTCCACAGGCACATCCACCCCTGTGCTAGGACCTCACCCCCCACCCCCTCACCCTGCCTGTGGGACCCCGAGCCAGCTCTAAGGCCCACCTCACACACCCCTCCTTCACGAGGCCCTCCCTGTACGTTCGCCTCCTTCCACCAAACCCTGGGTAAGTGAGCTTAAACGCACGGCTCTGGGGGGCCGTCCTCTGTGAATATGTGCCTCCTAGCGGGGAGTCCCCGGACAGAGCCCTGCACACGGAGCGGCTGCCGGCCTAGTCAGGTAGCGTCGGTCTTGGGCGTAGCATGGACTGAGAGCCGGTTTAGCACGGTGCTCAAGACTGAACTGTCTGAACTCGTATCCCAGCCCTGCCACTTGGCGGCTGTGCGACCCTGGACACAGGGTAGGCACCAGGAGAGATGACTGATGGCAGCACCTCACAGCACGTCTCCTGTGGATCTCTAGGGCCCAAGGCACACGCCACCGCCTTACCCCGTCGAGAACACTCACCTGAGCTGTCTATTCAGATGGCAGCTCTTGGCTTGACAGCCAAGCCCTACAAATAATATCCATTATGGTTGGACCTCCAGAGGGGCGGGAAGGGAGATTATGTATTCAGTGCCAGCCGTGCCTGGGCACCATGCGATGGGTAAGCGTGCGGGTAGACCCTGGGGCTGGCCTGCCCGAGGTCAGATGTAGGCTCTGCCACTCGCCAGCAGGATTGTGTTGCCCTGCTTACTTAAGCTCTCTGTGCCTCATTTTCCCCATCTATGAAATGGGGATAATAATAATAATGGATTTCTCCTAGGCTTGTCGTGAGAAGTAGATGAGCTAATGCATGCGAGAACTCCTCTTCTGTGCCCAGCAGCGGCACCAGCCCCTGGCAAAGTGCCCAGGCAGAGACCGGGGGCGGGAGGTCTACCCCACATGGGCCTGCAACCTCTTGCTGCCAAGTCCCGTCTGGGTGGTGGCACCAGAGTCCTCGGGATGCTCTCAGGGCAGCAGATGGACTGGGAGTCTGGGGACCAGCCCCATGCAGGAGGTGGGGTGCAGTGAGGGGAAGAGCGTAGATAGCACAGGGAGGTGGTAGGAGCCCAGCCTCATATCCCAGCTTGGCCACTTGTGACCCTGGTCTAGAGCCCAGATCTCTCTGATCCTCAGTGTACTCTTCGTCAAAAGGGTGTCTATACATCCTGTAGGGCTACCATGAGTCCTAAATAGACTACACTGTGTTTTATTGAGCACCTACTACCTACTGTGATAGTAGATGCTCAATAAATCACCATCACTGTTGTAATTATCCTTCCAAGGCAAGGCAGCATAGAGCAGTGAGGAGAGACCAGGAAATGAAGTCCCTAGACACTGGAGTGTGACAGGCTGTCCTATTCATGCATAGTTGAGGCCAGTGTTGAGACAGGGCTGCCCTGTCTGCTGGCAGGTTGGGCCGGAGACATGGGGTATGTGAGGGTTTGAGCAGGATTGGGCTGTGTTGAAAGTGATCCACTTAGAGCCATGCTTTCCTCTTACCTGTCACAGAGAACAGAGTTACGGCTGAAAGGGGTGGGCCCAACTTAAGAGGAAACCAAAGCCAAGGAGGAGGGGAGAAAGTGTCAGAGCACCTGACTGCTCTAAAAAACTCAAGGTTTCTGGACTGAAAGAAATCCCTCCCAGGGTTCTGGGAAGCACTGTGAACGCTTGTCGGTTTAATTCAATGGACATTTTTTCTTTGGAGTGTTTTCCATGAACCAACACTAAGTTGGAGCCCTCCAGAGATGTAGCAGCGTAGAAGGGAGAGTTGACCTGTGAGCGTATGTTACAATGTGTATCAGATGCAAGGTTGGCCCAGAAGGAGGATTGATTAGCTCTGTTGTGGGTGTGCAGGGAGGCCTCACACCACAGATGGCTCTGTCTAGGGCTTTGAGGGATGAATAGGAGTTTACCAAGCATAAGGTAGGGGAGGGCCCTAAGACTGAGAATGGCCTGTGTTGGGGCAGAGTGTTAGGGAAATCCCATGTCCCTTGTGGCCCTAAAGAGAGGAGAAGCGGGACATGGGGCCCCAGATGTGGACAGGGCCCTGAATGCCAAAGTAAAAGCTGGAGATGTTCTATGGCATGGACAGCGCTGACGGGTTGACCACCTAGAGGGGTGAATATACCCCTTTGTGGAATTCTGGACAGTGTGAAAGTTGCCATCAGATCAGGGATGGGTGAAAGAGCCAAGCTGGTAAAGAGGCACCCTGAGAGACCCCAGCTCGAGTCAAGATACACTGTGACAGTGGAGTTCACAAGCCCTTGAAAAGAGAAGCATGGATGCCTGGAGCCCGCTAACCCAGACATTCTGCAGGCTACGCTCGCTTGCTTCCTGTCCTCCCTCCAGGGCCTGGAGCCCAGCTCACCCTCTGCCATGGCCTCTGTCACATCAGGACACAATTACTTGTTCCCGAGTCCCCTCCCCGACGAGGGCCGGGTCGTGATCTTACACACTCTGCCATCTGCAGGCCCAGCACAGGACCTGGTACCCAGCAGGTGCGTACTCAGGGATTGCCGATTGACTAGGCGCTTACAGCGTCGCTCATAAATCCCCACCTCCCCCCACCAAAAACATGGGGCCTCCACAGAGGCCAGGAAGTGGGGCTTTTTTGTTTACTGCTAAATCAATCCCCAGAGTCAAGAACAGTACTTGGACAGAGTAAGTGATCGGTCAGTACGTACTGAGCAAATCCATGAATGAATGAATGAACAAATGAGTTCAAGGCCAGTGCGGTAACGCAGTTCATGTGGATGCGTGTTTGGGTGCCCTCTTTATAACCAGCACGGGAAGCAGTGTGCTTCTGAGGTGAGGGGCTCTGGGTAAACTGGATTCCCATACTGGTTTCACAGCTTGGTAATTCCCTCGCTCATTGGCTTGATCATGGTGTGACCTTAAATTAGTGACTTACCTACTCAAAGCCTCCGTGTCCACGTCCATAAAACGGATTCCTATAGGGTCCTTGCGAGCGCTAGTGGCGTAAGGCATGTCTTTAGCCTGTCCTAGCACAATCAGTTTCCAGTCATGGTTATTATAAAGTGCTAATCATCTGGAGGAAATCTTGGATTGCAGGTGCTGGGAGTCCCTTGCCCTGCTCCGGTCCCTGTGTTCTTGAATAGCTTTGGCACTGAGGTCTTCTATGCATAGGAAAAGCCGGTGGCTGTCTGAGGAAATCCTAATGTATTCACTTACTGAGCAGTCATGATGTGCCAGGCGCTGGGGATGCAGAGGTGAACAAGCCAGGAGGGGTCCTGGCTCTCGGGGAGGTTCCACGCAAGTGAGAGTCAAGGAGAGAATAACCAAGTACACAAATACGTAAACCAGGAAAGTGTCAGGGAGTGACGAGCTCTAGGCTGGGAATGTAAATAGGATGTTATGACAATAATGGAGGACTGCCATTTGAGCTGGCACCTGCGTGTCACGAACGTGCTGGCCACACAAAAACCACAGAAAAACCCTTGGGCAGAGGTTCCGAGGTGGGAGCAAGCTTGTCATGTGAGCAAGCCTGGAGTGGCCAGAGCACAGGTGGGGCAGAGATGGGGCACCTGTCCTGGGCTTGGTGAGCCCGGAGTATGTTCTACGTGCAGTGAACCACTGTTCGGAGATTTTAAGCAAGGGAGTGGTATGATCCCACTTTAAAATGAACTCTGGCCGCCGTGCTGAGAATAAATTATGGCAGGGAGTGGGGAGACAGACCAGTTAGGAGACCTTGAGATGGGGAAGGATGGACATTGGGAATGTTTTGAAGGTCAAACTGCTCATACCCGCTCATGGGTGAGATGGAGAGTTGCAAGGAAAAGAACCACAAAGCTAGTTTTATTTAGCTGGGTGTGGGGACAAGTGGGCCTCTTACTAGCCCTGGTAGAATACTAATCCTGATCAAGCAAGATGTCACATCTTGCAAGCAGCCTCACGGTCCTGCAAATGGGGGTCAAGGAAAAACCAGAAGTTCGGAAGGACAGAGATAGAGCCTCATAGTAGCAGATTAGCAAAAGTCTCAGGGCATCCCTGTTGCCAGCAGTAGGAATCACACCATGGGCTATTTACTGCTGCTGACAAGGGCGATAGGCTTTCTGAGCACACAGGACATCCACGATCTCCCTTGGGTAAGATTTCCAGTGAAGATGGCAGTTGAACATACACACTTGTCAGTTCCCTTCTTAAAAGCAAAACTCACAGGAACCAAGAGCCTGAGGTGGCAACAAAATTCTAAGTGCTGAAAAGCAGATGGATAATGATAACCAACTTAAAAAGGCTCAGTTTTAAGCATGTAGTAGGAAAAATTGAGACACCTGACTCATACCACAGAACCCACAAAGGGTACAGGAATCGATACTGTCAGGGGCCCCTAGAGGTGGTAAAGGTGAGGTTATAAACATCAGGATTGGATGAAAATCTATTTTAAAAGAGACCCATCAGATCTTTCTTACTCCTCACAGCCTACTCTCTGTCTCCCCTCACTCATTATACACGAGGATGTTAGTTTCCTGGAGAAGCTAAAGGGCTGGGGGGGACACCAGGCCTGGTAAGGATGGAGGACCTCACTGGAAACAGGACAAAATAACAGTTACTTCTGAATGTTGATACCACAACCTTCATCACTGCCCGGCCAGGATGCTGCTAGCCAGGCCCACACCCTCCAGGCAGGAGGTTGGAAGAGGCTTCTCTGGAGCACGTGACCAGCCCAGGGGCAAAAATCAGCCTGTGGGTTTCCCTGTGAGTCAGCCCATGAGACCACCCATTGCAGAAGCGTTGCTTGACAGACCCCCACTGTCACTGTTGGAACACACAGCCAAGGATCACCAGACATTGAAGGGAAGCCTGGGATAGGCAGTGAGACTCAAGGCAAAAAAGAAACAAAAAGACAAAAAAATTGGAGGGAGCAAATTATGAAGGTTAAAAGAAATTGGACCATGAAACAAGAACAGAATGCTATTTTAAAATGAACATTCAGAGAACAAAATAGAAATGAAGAAGGAGGAAAGAAGAAAGGGGAAGAAGATAGGGAAAGGGAAATTAAAACATTACAGCAGAAATTTTTTAGAAATAAAAACAGAATGGAAGGGTGACAAGATAAAGTTGAAGGCTCCCAGATGGCAGAACAAAAGGATAAAGGGAGGGAAAATAGGAGAGAAGAGATTATTTAAAATTAGAAGACCAGTCTAAGACATCTAATACCAAAATAAGGCAGTAAGAGAAAATGGAAACAATGAGAGAGACTCTCAGAACCAAACAACACCAGTTTCCAAATTGAAAATAGCCGACAAAGTACCCAGCACGACAGAGGAACATTGTTCCTCCCTGAGGCACACACAACACTGGAAAGTCTTACAACATTGGTGTCAAAGAAAAGATCCTAAAATCTTCAAAGCAAAAGATTATAGACTGTCAGGGCTCCCCAAGACTATCTCAGCAATTCACCAAGGAGAACTCCCAGGACTCGGCATAAAGTCATACAGCTATGATGTATTCCAGTGAAAGGATGCAAAGCAAAATCAGCAGAAGGAAAAGGCATATGGGAGGAATTCCATGGGGGAAATCAAGCACAGGCTTCCAGGAGTCCTCTCCCAGTGCAGTCACACGGGGCATGCTTAATTGCTCCCCCAATGAGTTGTGACAACACATGTGAAATGTTGTCTACCAGGGAAGCTCATTAGAGAGTCAGCACCCAGGGATTTTTAATGGGACTGGTCACATAGGCACCCTCTGCCTGTCACATACCCAAATTCCAGACTCCCAGGAGGAAAGCGGATGTTCAGCAACCACACTGTTAGTATAAATAGTTTAGGGGTATCAAGCTGCTTTTACCAGTTCAGGACAGGCTGGGGACCCTCCCCAAATCCAAGTTCCCAGATGACAACCAATGACCACCTTGCAAGCATCTTTTCCAAGGATGGCAGTCAGGCTTTCCAGGTTAACTCTTCTGCAGGCAGGTAGATCAAAATGACATTGAGTTTCTCAGCAGCAGTGCCAAAAACTAGAGATGATGGAGCAAGTTTTCCCAAGGAAGGGTCCTGAGGAAAATAATTCCAAACGGTCAGTGAAATGTGAGGGTAGGGTTTTCAGACATGCAAGGCCTCCAACGTATGTTCTCCATTCCTGTTTCTTGAGAAACAACTAGAGACGTGGCTCTACCAAAATTTGGGCATAAAACAAGAAAGAGGAAGACAATAACTGAGAAATTGGATCCAGTACAAGAGAAAGAGTAGTGAATTGATTCCTGAATGATGGAGAGGGAAGGTCCTAAGGTAATGGCTGTGCGTGAGACCTAGAGGTCATCAGCCCAGAGAAGAGAGGGCCCAGAGGCTCTGGGAGAGGCTTCCTCAGGATGGTAAAACTGATGAAAGTGCTTGATTATACAGAAAAGAGAGTTATAAACTAAGAGAGTTAGGACCAATGAAAAAGCATGGCAATTATTAACTCCAGGAAAAACCAAAAAGTTGTGTAAGAAAAGGGAAGCAATCGAGGCTTATCAGTAGCATTTCCATAGTCATAACACTGAATACTTAACTGATCAAAATGGTGATATAATTACTGGAAGATGATGATGGGACCGAAATTATGCATTGGTAGGGAGCGAGGAGTGGTGAGAGTACAACCTGTGTGGAAGAGGACTAAACCTCCACCTTCTGTAGTGGGAAGTCAATACATAATAGGAAATATCTAAAACTGAAACACCAGGAAGAAGTAATAGAAGCATGTTATTTAGGAGACTGAAATACCAGGAAGAAGTAATAGCATGTTATTTAGAGACACAGTAAAATTCCCAAAGAACCCATTAAAGGAGTTAAATGTAATTGCCTATAGGTAGAAGGACATTGGAGAGGTGGAGTTGGGGGGATACTATTGTTTGTAAAAAATCTTGTAGAACAGCTTGAGTCTTGATTGTTGATAGAAGTAAACAGTTTTGATTTAGATATGAATTAAAAGCAAAGTAAAAGAGGGAAGAGAAAGGAAGTAATTGAGGTAGGGGGGAGGAGGAGGAGAGAAAGCAAGGGAGAGAGGGAGGAAGATGAAAAGGTGACAGTTCACACTGTCTCTGCTCTGGCCAGGCCACCTCTTGCTTATTCCAGGCACCACCCTTCCCAAGCATGAGTCCCTTTCTGATATTACAGCCAGGAGCAAAGGGATCTAGGCGACTAGGCACAAATTGGGTGCTCACCTGGGGATGGGAAATCAGGATTGTTGCTGATTAGGTGCCAGAATATAGCATAGACTCTACATATTGGGTGATAAGTGGATGAATGAATAAATAAACTTTCATTGCTCTTAAGTCCTACAGCTCATCAAATCTCAGAAGTTTCTGAACAAGTTGGTGATTTTGGTGGAAACCGAGAGGGAGAAGACCCTGCGGAAGGAATATGTTTTTGCTGACTCCAAAGTAAGTGAGGACAGAGTACTTAGATGGGTCAGGAGGGGAGTGGGGGACACATGTCTTTGGAGGCTTGTGTGTGCCTGGAAATTTGCACCGTTAGCTTGCTCAATTCTCACCACTCATTTCCCATCTGGGAAAACCAGTCCCAGGAAATTAGGGGACACATTCCAGGTTGGCGGGGATTTGAACAGCTGCAGGTTCATCCTCCCCACTCTGCCACATTCCCTGCCCCCAAGAGGGTCCATCCTTTATCACTTATGTCTCATCCGGCCCTGATCCCCACTGGGAGACTTTTTAGCTTCTCTGGGCTGGACTCAGAAGTCCTCTGGGGCATCTCAGATTTAAATCTGAATACCAACTAGCACTCCTTCTGTGGCCACCTTTTGCCCCACTCTGCAGGAGTAAGATGCCCCACCAGTCCTGGCTCCTGGAGCAGGAGGTGGTGTGGGGCAATGAAAATACTCGGGGTCTTTGAGCATTGCACTGGGCCTCTGTATAGCCAGAGGCAGGGTTCTCTGTGATCTGGTCACTCCCCTCTGACGTGCCAACCAGGGCCTGAGACCCTCCATCTTGGCCTTACTCTTTATCCTGTAGTATATGGCTCACACGAGGCAGGGCACAGAGAGCTTTCATCACATCAGCTGTTGGCTGACCAGGCGTTAGCACCATGGCAAGGCTGAGGGACAAGGGCTCCCAGCTCAGGCGTACAGGGACAGTCCCCACCAAGTGCCAGAACCTTCCTTCTTTCACCTGCCCCATAGATGATGTGTCAGCGGGTGTGGGGGGGTGCTGGTGGGAGGGCAGCAGGAGGCCAGGCGGTGCCCAGAACTGGCGGAGAGGGTGGGACGAACTCGGAGGAATGACAGAGAAGGGGCTGGGAGAAACAAAGATGCAGGGGGCCAGACAGGCGGGGGGAAAATGGAGAGAAGGAACGTCTGGCTGGACCTCATTCTGGGTACATGGACATAGATCTAAAAACCAATTCTGCTCATTGCTGCAGGCTCAGAAGGATTGAGACATGGCAGTAAACTGAGGCACCACATTTTGAGCCATCCCAAACTAAAGGCAGGTTTCCATAACGACAGTCAGCATAACATCTTTGTGAGCAGGTTTCTTCAGAGGGGATTGATTAACTGAGATTTGCAATTTTTTAGGTTGAATCATACGAAATTGCCATCTCTGTAGGTGCGAAACAGCTAAACGCTGGTAATTTCATATGGTACAACCTAAAATTGGTGTGTGTGCTTGGGTGGTCAGCCTGCCCTTGACAGTCCGCTCTGCTTTGTGCCCCCTGCACACCCAGGGACCCGGGACAAGTCAGGGAGGACTCTTCAGGAGTCGCTGACAGCCTTCATGTATTCTTTTCTTTTTGCTTTCTTAGATCTAAATTTTCTTTCATTAAATAACTATTCTCATTGGTGAAAAAGTAACAAATACAAATAAAAGGTTTAAAATGGAAGCATCCATATGCTGCTAGTAGACTTTGGACTCTCAGGATGTTTTTTTGTTTTGTTTTCTTTAAAGATTTTATTTATTTATTTGAGAGAGAGACACAGAGAGCATGAGCAGGGGGAAGGGGCAGAGGGAGAGAAGGAAGCAGACTCCCCGCTGAGCAGGGAGTCCCACACGGGGCTCAATCCCAGGACCCCAAGATCATGACCTGAGCCAAAGTCAGATGCTTAACCAACTGAGCCACCCAGGCTCCCCGCGTGTGTGTGTGTGTGTGTGTGTGTTTTAAGATTTTATTTATGTTTTTGACAGAGAGAGACACAGTGAGAGCAGGAACACAAGCAGGGGGAGTGGGAGAGGGAGAAGCAGGCTTCCCGCTGAGCAGGGAGCCCGATGCGGGGCTCAATCCCAGGACCCTGGGATCATGACCTGAGCTGAAGGCAGATGCTTAACGGCTGAGCCACCCAGGCGCCCCTCCTTGTTTGTGTTTTTAATAAAAATGCAACAATGCTATTTATACTGTTTTGTCAACTGGCTTTTTGCACGTAACAACGTAGTTTGGACATCTATCCTGGTTGAGAAAGTATTTCTGCAGCAGAACTTGTGAACCCTACAGTATTCTGGCATGTGGATGACCCATACTACGGTTATTAACTTGCTTCCTAGGATTGGACATTAAGGTTGTTTCTAGTTTTTTTCTGTATTGACGTGCATACTGCAGTCCCTGTGCTGTGGCTGGGTCTTTGTGAGGTTCCTGGTGTCTTAGAGTCAGATCCTTGCAGAGGATTGGCAGGGTCAAAGAGAAGCCACTTCCTTAAGACTTCGGACCCTCTTTCCAGATGCTCTCCTGCAAGTTCGTACTGATTTGCGCTGCTCTCAGTTTTCTTGAAGCTGACCAAGCCCTTTGAAAGTGTAATGTGCAGGGAGGAGGAGGCCTTTCTGAGTCTGTCTGCCCTTCAATCCCTAGAAGAGAGAGGGCTTCTGCCAGCTTCTTCAGCAGATGAAGAACAAGCACTCGGAGCAGCCGGAACCAGACATGATCACCATCTTCATCGGCACCTGGAACATGGGTAGGTTCCCCCGCACACTCCCTCCCCCCACCTCCTCTTGGGTTCTGCTTTGCTGCCTCAGGCATCTGCAAATGGATGGGGGGGCATCTCTCTTCCTCCCACCCTCCACCCCCCACCCCCTAGCCTGTCTGCACAGCCTCCTTTCTAGGGAATTCTATACTTTTGCTGAGACAATGGATAAGAGAAATGAACTCTGGGATTCTCATACCCCAGTAGCAGCTGGGCTGGGTTACTTTGCATGTCTAAACTGGAAAGTTGTAGATATAGTCTGGATAGATAGGTGAAGAGGCTTTTGTGCACCTGCCAGCCTTAGGCAGCTCTCCAAGGGGGCCTCAGGCCTGGAAGAAAGAACTCCCTCCCTGGATGGGGTTGCCAGATTTATTGAGAGAGAAAGAGAGTGAGATGATGCCCAGTTACATTTGAATTTCATGTAAACGGCAAAGTTTTTTTTAGTATTGGTACCTAGCTAGAAATGATTCTGCTAAATATATACTACATGTATTTATATACTAATCTATATAACATGCTAATATACATTGTACTGAATATAAGTTGTAGCAAATAGTGTAACTATTCAGCTAAAAATAAGTCCTAAATCTACACCAAATATATACTGTACCATGTACTGTGTACTTATATACTAATATATATTTATAAACTAGATATATCACACTAAATATAAATTATACTAAATAATTATTTCATGGAAGTATTTAGCTAGGAAAAAAATAAGTAGATACAGGATGTCTAGTTCACTTGAATTTTAGTTAAATGGATACTGCACGGGGCATACCTTTTGTAACAGTTCTCTGTTGTTTATCTGAAACTTGAATTTAACTGGGTGTCCTTCTAACCCCACATTGTCCAGAGCAGAGTCAGGCTCACCCACCCTCTGACCCAACAGATAGCCAACCAGCAGCTGTGGGCGGGGTGGGGGGTGAACAGCAGCCCTTCGAGGAGGGGCAGGGGGTGATCTGGAAATGAGAACATAATTTGCTCCTCCTGGCCTATGGGCTGAAGGGAGAGTGGGCCAGAGCACCTGAGCCCAATTCCACAAGCCACCAGCCCTCCACAGGCATTCAGGCCCCAATATTGCAGGGGGCACAGCAGTACTGAAGTTGAACTCTGGCCCATGCTTGGGGTCCCATGTCCTCTTCTGTCCTCTCTTGTGTTTTTTACTGGCCACCTGATTTCATCAACTCACTCTCAGGGGTTCATGCACGGGGGCATGCTGCCCCTGTTTTTCCCTCTGTGAGCATGGGGGGCTTAGATTCGGCTGGACATGGTGAAGTCCATCCTGGAGGGGGCGCTGTTCACGCAGAAGGCAGTGCAGAAGGAGCTGGCTGGGTGGCTGGGTGGGGTCTCCCCAAGCAGAGACCACCAGCCCCTAGGGCTTATGCTCGCACTGTGAACCATAGTGGGGAGCAGAATGGCCGCCGTCAAGTTACTTGGATTCTTGGCCAAGAAGGTTATCTCTCTGGGGGAAAAGTTTACGCAACCTTGAAGGGGTGTTTCGAGGAGAAATAAATCCTTCATCATGTCTTTATTAAGCTACTTTGACTCATTTTTCGAAATGAGAATGGAGGAGGTCTCCACACTCCTCCTGTCTCTTCGGCTCTCAGTTTGTGGCTGAGATCTCTCTGGTTTGCAAGGAAGTCCCTGTTGTCTCCCAAACCTGTCAGCCTGCTGGGCCGTCCTTGCCAACAGGATGTAAACTCCTCGAGGACTGTCTCAGTTACTCAGTCAGCCCCAAAGGCTAGGACGGTGTTTGACGTCTCGTGCAACTAGTTCAAGTCACCCTACGGAATCTTCGGTTATTTCCAGTCTCTGAAACTTCATGTTCTCTTTACAGAGAGACTTAACTGTGCTCTGACCCCACCTGACATCCTGGGGGTAATAGTACCTAATTCTCCAGCTGTGGCATTTCGTGGGGTGGCCCGAGTGGTTTTCAGTGGCTGGGTGAAGCTCCTGCCCCACACACTTGCCCCCACCTGTGTTTTGAACTCACCTGATGTACCTTTGACTCACTTGGTGTTGGGTTTTGCTGTTGAAGGTAACGCCCCCCCTCCCAAGAAGATCACGTCCTGGTTTCTCTCCAAGGGGCAGGGAAAGACGCGGGATGACTCTGCTGATTACATCCCCCATGACATCTACGTGATCGGCACCCAGGAGGACCCCCTGGGAGAGAAGGAGTGGCTGGAGATACTCAGACACTCCCTGCAAGAAATCACCAGCATGACTTTTAAAACAGTGAGTAGCTGGCCAGGGCGCTGGGTGGAACTCCGGGGCAGTGGGCTTTGTGAGGTTGGCCAGGAGCATCTCAGACGCAAGGGTGGGCTCGGCCTGTGAGCTCTCAACTTCCAAAGATGCCCGTTTGCTCAGTGGTCATTCCCCACCACCACCTCTACCTTCCAGGGCCAGAGAGGAGCACCTCTATTCTGAGATTGGTGTTGCTGAAAATCACTGGGGCCCTCCCTCGTCCTTGCCCCTGCTTGTAGATCATCCTTCATTAAAATCTTGCCAGTCCTGGCTCTCATCTTTAATATACTTTGTTGCATCTGCAGGGCATCGTTAGACGCTCCCCCGAAGTTTAGGGATTACAGATAGGGTCCCCCATCTTGGAGGTCAGGGCTGGGGGGGAGATCTCTTGCCCTGTGGTCAGGCACCGTGCCCTGGCCAAGGGTGACTGTGTTGTCCGCCCCCCCAGATTGCCATCCACACCCTCTGGAACATCCGAATTGTGGTGCTGGCCAAGCCGGAGCATGAGAACCGCATCAGTCACATCTGCACTGACAATGTGAAGACAGGCATCGCCAACACGCTGGGTGAGCAGGGAGGGGGCTGTGCTCATGTGGTCGTCCCACCCGAGCTGACCGGGACATCCCTGTGTCTCACTTCCAGGCCTCCCCTCAGCCCTGGGTAAGTGGGTTGGTGGGTTCCCCCAGCCTCCACCCGGGGTCTACACCAGTGCTGCTGGGGATCTGGCTAAAATGCGGGTTCTGACTCGGCAGGTAGCAGGTGGAACCTGACGTTCTTGAGTTTCCAACTAGCTAGCAGGTGGGGTCATGCTGCTGGCCCGCAGGCCCGACCTAGAGAACCAAGGACCTAGGACAGGAGTTGACAGACTCTCTGTAAAGGGCCACATGGTAAATATTTTAGGCTCTGTGGGCCGGGTGCCATGACACGAAAGGAACTACAGATTGCACAAACGGGAACGCGAGTGGCTGTGTTCCAGAAAGCTTTGCTCGCAGACACAGGTGGGGGCTGGATTTGGCCCGCAGGCTTTCTGTTGCCAACCCCTGGTGTAGATCGAGAACGACTCGGGTTGGATGCGGAAATGCTGGTATTAGCGGTGAGCCAAGGGGGACCAGTCAGGGCACCTTCGGGAATTGAATTCAGAGCAGAGGACGACCGGAGTGCCATCTGTGAGTGTGAGTCTGTGTGTGGGTGTGGATGTGAGTGCTCGTGTGTCTATGTGTGAGTCTGAGTGTGTGTGAGTCTACACGCAAATCCGAGTACGTGAGTCTGTGTGAGCGCGTGTGGGCAGGTGCACCCACGCAGGCCGTGGGCGGGGTTGAGGGCGCGAGGCCAGTGGTTTCTGGTGGTTGGAGTCGGGGACAGGACAGAGTCCCCGAGACAACAGGAAACAGAAGAATTGCTGCAATCGAATGTGAAGAACTCGCTCAGCTTTTCTGCTGACAAACCACACGTTGCCCGCGTCCACACCCACTTGACCCCTTCCTTCCTGTCTCCGGAGCTGCCCTGTCAAAGCCCACGCCCTTCTGCTGCCCAGGAACCTCTCTCTATCCTTGCTGCAGCCTGCGTGGGCTGCCCACCCGCCTGCCACCGGCCCCTTCCCAATACACGTAAGGTAGTCAGACCTCCGGTACGAGCTAAAACCACACCTCAGCCAGGCCTCGCCTCCGGCTGTTGTCCCAGCTCTCATTCATCATGACAGAGCCACCTGTGTGTCCCCCCAACATGGTGCTGGGCACTGGACAAGGGACTGTGCACACAGCAGCCTGCTCACATCCCATGCACCTGCTCCTCCCTTCCCCCGACCCTGGGGCTGGCCTCTTTCCCCTCTTCTCCCCTCAAATGACTCCCAGCCGTGGTTACCATGGAACAGAGCCCAGTGAATGCTGGTTGGCTAATGCTGGTGGACATCATCCCTAGAAGAACTAAGGCCTTTTTGAGAACATACATGTGCACAGCCGAGAGCTAAATGCTCTAGGAGTATTATCCCATTTACTAGAAACGCCCCATGGGGGGCAAGGACCGTTGTTGACCCCATTCACAGACAAGATGCTGGAGGTGACAGTGATGTTCCTTAGCCTGTCCCAGGTCCAGTGGCAAGAAAGTGGTGGGCAGGGATTTAAACCAGGTCACATTGCAGGATGGGGAGAAAGCTGGAAGGAGAGGCCCCCCCCACCTGCTGGGGCGGGGGAGCAGGGCCACCCATCGTTGATAGGTGGATGATCTTTGAGGTCCTTCCACTTAGGCTCCACCCAGTGCTGTCCAGCTCACACAGAGGGAGAGCCACATAGGTGGCTACGAATTTTCTAGGAGCCGCATTCAAGAAAGTTAAAGGAAACAGGTGAAGTCGATTTTCATAACATTTAATCAAACATTCATTCAAAAGATTACCATTTCAGTAGGTATGCAATATAAAAATTACTAAATATTTTACATTCTGTTTTTCTTGCTGAGGCCTATAATTCTGGTGCATCTTTGTATTTACAGTCCTCCTCAGTTGGGACCAGCCACATTTCAAGGGCCTGATACGTACAGCTCAAGCCGTTGACTAGAGCAGGCTCTCAGACTTCTGCATGCGTCAGAATGCCCTGGAAAAGGGGTTGGCAAATTTTGTCTCTAAAAGGCCAGCCGGGAAATATTTCAGGCTCTGCAGGTCATGCAGCCTCTCTTGCAACTACTCAACTCTGTGGGCGTAGCTGTGTTCCAATAAAATGTTATTTATGGGCTCCTATTTGAATTTCATACCATTTTAATGTGTCACAAAACCTTCTTTTGATTTTTTCCCCCAACTATTTAAAAATGTAAAAATTATCTTCACCTGACCTGACATCGGGCCTGCGTTTTGCCCACCCCTGACCTACGGGGCTTGTTTCGCCCACAGTCCTGGGCCCCGCCTCCAGAATTTCTGATTTGGCAGGGCCGGGGCGGGGCCTGCGAATTTGCACTTCAACATTCCCAGGTGCTGCTGCTGTTCTTTGGGGAACACACTTTGAGAACCACTAGTCTAGAATAGGTTGAAACTCCGAATAAGAGGTGGCCTCAGTGAGGGTTTTGGTCCCACCAGGAGCCTGATTAGCTGGGGGAATGTCAGCCTACCCAGCCCCGGGCTCCTTTGTCTTTAAATCTTCCCCAGGCTTCTGGCTGCTTTCGGTGGTCGTGCCTGCTTGGCCTGTGGGGTAACGATGAGTCCCCGGGAGGGGGATAGCTGGATGACTTAGGCCTGCTGAGGACTCCCAAGGCCGCAGGCCCTTCACCCTGTTTTCTCTGGTCCTGGAGGAATGCCCCCCTCCCCGCCGAGTCCCTGCCACTCCTGAGTCTCCCACTCCAGATGAAGCTGTTCTGCTTTTCTCGCTCTCCTCTTGAGGAGTAACGTTGCTCCACCTTGATTTCCCGCCACTTGCCAAGGTTGCCTGTTGTGCTGACTTCTTGCTTCTCCCCTCCCTTTAGGGAACAAGGGAGCCGTGGGGGTGTCGTTTATGTTCAACGGAACCTCTTTGGGATTTGTTAACAGCCACTTGACTTCCGGAAGCGAAAAGAAACTCAGGTAATAGAGCTCATTGCCTGAGAGCATGTTATGGGGTTATCTGCCCAGACAGACCTCACATCCCCAAACACTACAACTACCGTGCAGCCCCCGGCTTTCCCCGTCCCTGTGGCACAAGAGCGACCTCTCATGTGGATGAATCTTGTCGGGAGGACAGGACACACGTTTCCATATGTCATCGATCTCCTAGATGCCTAAACACCACTCCATTTCTAAAGGGAAGGACCTCCTCCGGGCACCCTTACAGATCAAAGCCCGTTGGGCCCAGTCATGAAGACCTCTATCTAGAATAACCATGATTC
The DNA here is from genome assembly GCF_011800145.1 of Mirounga leonina. NCBI lineage: Eukaryota > Metazoa > Chordata > Mammalia > Carnivora > Phocidae > Mirounga > Mirounga leonina. The sequence continues at coordinate 6,508,457 of NW_023270377.1, read as the reverse complement.
CAGTCCCTGCTGAACGGAAGCTCTGGGGGCCCCTGCACTGTGCCCCCGTTTCCACCTGAAAGGCCCTTTGCACCCTGTGTCTCACCTGCACACGGATGGGGTCTGCTGCAGCCGGGGCCCCAGAATTACGTCTCCATCCCCCCAGGCTCCCTCCGCCTTCCCGCCATGGTGGTGAAATAGGGAACCAGTGACCCCATACAAGACGGCTACTTTTTCATTTAAATAGGCGAAACCAGAACTACATGAGCATTCTCCGGTTTCTGGCTCTGGGGGACAAGAAGCTAAGCCCTTTCAACATCACTCACCGCTTCACCCACCTCTTCTGGCTCGGGGATCTGAACTACCGCGTGGAGCTGCCCACCTGGGTAAGGGGCTGCCCACCCGGGGCGGGGGCTGCACGGGGCCACGGAGGAGCCGCTACACCCCCTTGGGGACTCAATGCCGTTCTATCGTGGAACCCCTCGCCTTTACAGTCCCTCCGCTCACCCTGGGTCCCCACATACCCGAGGAGACCAGCCCAATTTTCTGTCCAGATGGCGGGTGACTGGGCAGCTAAGGAAGACGTTGCTTGCGTCGGATGCCCAGGCTTGGTCCACCAAGGAGCAGTCCGAAGGGCCGCTTGGCAGACACGGCCTTGCTCACTGAGGGAGAGCAGAGGGTTCCCAGGAAGGGGGTGGACAGTCCTGGGAGCAGAGCCGTGCGGTCTGCGCAGACACCTTGGTTACAGCTTGTACGTCCCTAACCGGGGTGTGGAACCTTCACTTTGCATCCCATGTGGGGGGAAGAGAGGACGGCAGAAACTGAGGGGCGAGAACCCTGGGGCACAATCAGGCTAAGGAATGGCCTGGGGTCGGTTGCAGATCCCAGACAGTCGGGCTGGAACCCAGACCTCCTCTCCTTCCCCTCGCTTTTGCTGCCCCAGCCGCACTGCGGAGACCGAGGAAGAGCTTAGGGCCCATTTGTGCTCCTCCCGCCTCCCCACCACTCCCTCCCTCATTAGAGGCTCCCCCCAGCCGATGGGAGAGGGCTGGACACGGACCCCACAAATCCCAACCCTTCACAGTCAGAGGGGCTGTCCCGGCTGTTCCCTCACCAGGAGGTCGGCCAAGGGCATTTGCCAGAGCAGAGGGAGCAGTCTCGGGAGGGAGGACCGCTGGGTTCCAGGCTGCCGGCGCATGCTACTGATGCCCACAGATTCACGGGGCTGGGATTTCAGATCCTTCCACGGCCTCACAACAAGCTGCCTCAGTTCCTACAGAGAACAAGAGAAACATACCTACCTGCTAATGAAGTGTTGATAAAAACAATACTAAAAGTCAGAGTGAGAAAGTAAAAGGCCCCTCTGCAAATCTGAAACAGCCAAAATTTGTATTATCATAGGTTGATGTTTGACGACCTTTGCAGGGTTTTCCTTGTAAAACAGTTGAGCGCTAAGACACACCAGCTGGGCAGCCCCGGGACCAGGGTCTGGTGCAGCCTCAGGGGCTCCGGGTCCCTGGCGGCGGGCAGGCGGGTGGTGATGGGCCTCCTGATGTTGGCGAAGGCGGGGGGTCTCACCGGGGGCCTGGCCGTGTCCTTGCTCCAGGAGGCAGAAGCCATTGTCCAGAAGATCAAGCAGCAACAGTATGCAGACCTCCTATCCCACGACCAGCTGCTCATGGAGAGGAAGGAGCAGAAGGTCTTCCTGCATTTTGGTAAGAACTGTGACCCTCTGCTCCTGGGTCCCCTCCAGCCATCGCTGTCTCCTCTTTTCCCTGAATATCCTCGGGGTTGGGGGAGGGGAAGGACTATGGCCGCAGAAGAAGGAAACATGGCCCATGTGAAACATGGGGGAATCAGAGCAAAAACCAAGGTTTTGTTTGGTTTTCAGAGGAGGAAGAAATCACGTTTGCGCCCACCTACCGTTTTGAAAGACTGACTCGGGACAAGTATGCCTACACTAAGCAGAAAGCCACAGGGGTGAGTTCTCTTCATAGCCATCACCCTGGCCCCCCATCTCCACCCCCCTGCACATCTCACCCCTCTTGTGTCCAATCTCAGAAAGGCAAATGGGGAGTGAAAAGCATCTTCATCCACTGGGCAACGGGAAAAAAAGAAGGAAAATTAGAGATCACGTGTTGATTTGCACCATTGAGCAAAAAAGCCTCTTCTAAGGAGAGGCTGGGCAGCCATGCTTGCCCACGACAATTAACTAGACTCTGACACAGGATTTACCTTCTGTCCAGAGAGTCTAAGAGTGGTTCTGAAGCTTTTTTTTTTTTTTTTTTAAGTCCTGTGATGAAATCTATTTGCTAATCTACCAAATGAATCATCATTAAGCAAGCTTCCTTACTGCAGGACTTATCAGAGCCTTTAGAGGTTTATGAGCATTATGGTTCTCCACAAGGAAATTTCTGGCCAAACTCAGTTACTCATGGAATACCAGTGATTACCTTATGAGGTCCCTTGGGTTCCAAGGAACAGTGTTTGGGGGAAGCTGCAATAAAGCTTACATTCATTCTTATTCAGCAGATATTTACTGATGACCTGTGATGGGCTAGATATTCTCCTAGGTGGTAGGAAATCAAAGATGAGCCCAGTGTTTGCCCCCAAGGAGTTTATAGAAGGAAAGATGAGGCAAACACACAGCTAACTAACCAGAGATGGAATAGGAGGTTGCCAAATACACTGAGGAGCCATCAGAGAGGGACATGACCATTACGGGAAGGAAAGATCAGGAGAGGGTTGTCAAAGAGGTCCCACTCGGGGTGCTGTGAGGAACAGCTTGGCTATCAACAAGAGGACAGGACAAGGGCTGAGGGGGGCTGATCCATTTCCAGTTGGAAGAATTGCTAGAATAGATATGGAGGTAGGAAATTCTGGCCTCTGTCACCTTCTGGGGCTCAACCCAGGAAAGCCAGGCCCCGAGGCTTAGAGCTGTGGAATGGCGAGCTTCTGGGGCTGCTGGAGGCCTAAGGAAATGGAGAACGGTTCAGAACATTGCCTGAGGGCTCAGGGCAAGCGGAGAAGTGCAGGAGGGATGGTAAGGCCAAGCATGGGGGTGATCCCAGAACAAGGCAGGAGCTAATAGAGAAAACCAGACAGAGGAGGAGAGAAGATCCAGGTCTGCTGTGGAGGAAAGAGGCTGAGACACCCCCCTCCCCCAGGGCAAGACACCTGCCGGGGAGGCGTCCACGGGCTGCTGTTAGCTGCGGTCCTCTGGGCAGGTCCACGGGGGCATGTGGGGACAATGAGGGCATGTCCAGGTTGACTCGAGTATCAGGAGAAATAGGGGCTGAGCTGAGGGGAGGGAGGTCCTAGATGCCAGGGTAAGGTTTTAACTTGTCGGTGGGCAATAGGAAGCCACTGAAAGTTCTGCTGGGAGTTGACAGGACAGCAGTGATGCACAGAGAAGGCCTGTCTGCATCTGTGCAGAGGATGGGGAGGGTGCAGGGGATCCCTGAAGAGGCCGTGTGCTGTGTCCCACTGAGAAACTGCGGCCTGAGTCAGAACTGGGAACAAACAACGAAGGCAGAAGCAAAGGAGAGCAGGACGTGCTGGTAGATCTGATTGCCATGGATAAAAATGCTAATCGGAAGGCAGAGCTGGCTTGGAGGAGAGTCTAGAGCTTGTCTTCAGACTTACTGTATAATATTGACGGAAGACCTCAGAGGAAACATCCAGAAGGCAATTGAAAATATTAGGTGACACCAGGGCTGGGTCATAGATTTATGAGTTGTGCATGCCAAGAACATGGACACCCCCATGGGGTAGGTGACATTGGCAGGGAGTGAGTGGAAGAGGCGAAGAGAAGGGCTGTGGGCAGATTTGGGGGCATCCACGTTCAGAGGCGAGAGGAAGAAGCAGACACAACAAAGGAGACGGGCCGCAAGTGCTCGTGTAGGTGGTGAGGGGACCAACCAGGCATTTCGGCATCACAGAAGCCGGGGGTGAGAGACCCGTCAGGATTAGCGGTGGCCAGCATGGAATGTGAGTCTAGGAAAACATGTTCCCTGTGTGTGAACCCTGCACGAGGAGCTGGATTTGTGGTCCAAAGTCAGTGGACTTTGAAAGAGCAGGTCACGGAGTCCTGGGGGTGAAATCCAGCCTGGGGGAGGACGGGAGTGGCTCTTTACCAGGTGTGTGCAGATGAGTCGGGTAAAGCTTTCTAGAAATACGGATGTCCGGGCCTCATCCCCAGAGCCTCTAACGCAAGAGACCTGGGGCCGTGCCTTCTGTATCTTTGTAAAGCTCGCTGGTAATTCTTGGGGCAGCCAGTGCTGAGAACTGCAGCATTACGAGTAACAGGTTGGCAGCATCGTGCACCTACCCTGTGACCCAGGAATTCCACTTTGGGGTAGCCCCAGAGACATTAGTACATGTGTTCACCAAAAGGGAGAGACGAGAATTTTTACTGCAGCTTTGTGCACAATGTCCAAAAACGGGGAGGAGCCCTGCTTCCGTCAGCAGTAGGCTAGATAAATGAGGTATATGTGTACAATGGACTACACCCACAGTCAGATAGTGAATGAACTTCTACAAGGAACGACATGAAAGAAGCCAGACCTCAAACTATATATACTGAGCGAGTCCATTTATAAGTTTAAGGTTAGGCGAAATGCGTACGTAGAGGCATTAGGCAGGATCATGTTCACCTCTACAAGTTGGAGGTATGGACAGAGAGGAACATAAGGGAGCCTTTTGATATGAAGGAGATTTTCTCTATCTCCGTCTGGGTTAAATGAGTGTGTACAAATATAATAACTCCTCAAGCTGTCTACTTAAGATGAGTGCACTTTACTATACGTAAGTTGCACCTCAAGTTTAAAAAATGAAATGGGTGGTCCAAAAGTAGAGGCAATGAAAATAGAACATTCTGGAAAGAAAATTGGTAAAAAGAGAAAAGTAACTGCAGGAGATGGCAGGGGTAGGCTCTTTTAGGGTGAGTACCTTTACATTTATAGGCAGAAGAGAAAGAGCTAGAACTTAAAGGGATAAAGGATATTGCCAGTTTGCCTTGTCTATCACCCCCGGCAGGCATCTTGCTCACCAGTATAGCCTGGAGAGGGCTTGTCTTAATACATATTGTTTGAGTGGTTGGATGGGTAGATGGATATGCAGATGGGTGGGCGAATGGATGGATGAATGGATGGATGGATGGATGGGCGGGCAGGTGGGTGGGTAGGTGGATGGATGGATGGATGGATGGATGGATGGATGGATGGGTGGATGGATGGATGGATGGATGGATGTGCAGGTAGGTGAGTGAATAAATAGATGGTTGGTTGGCTGGATCAGTAGATAGGTGGATGGCTGTGTGAATGGGAGTGGGTGGGTAGAGTGTTGTTACTAAAGTAAGTAGCTGGAGAAGATAAGCAAAGATTGGGTTGAAAGTACAAGTTGTGGGGTTCACCTGAGTCAGAAAAAAAGTAAGAGGATGGAAGAACAAGAATTCAGAAAGAGTGAGGATGATAGGTACAGTCCCATAGCTAGGTGAGTCGATCTTCCAAAGCAGGAACGCAAGGTGTGCACTCAGCAGTGGACTCAGGGCTTAAGGCAAATGAAAAGGGTCGAAGGCCACCTATGGGGCAAATCTATAAAGACCCAAAAGCACATGAATTCAAGGATTACAGGGTTCACAAGTCAACCTCTTATACTGATTTCTATATATAAAAAATTAGCATGCATTTCCAAAGCTCGTGACTTTGATTTACAGATGAAGTACAACCTGCCTTCGTGGTGTGACCGAGTCCTCTGGAAGTCTTACCCGCTGGTGCATGTGGTGTGTCAGTCATATGGTGAGTAGCAGTCTGGGGGATTCGGGTGTCCGGAACTAACGGGCTCTAGTCTATCTATCTGTAAAATGGGAAAAGTCCCAGCAACCCCGGTCAGGTGACCTGGAGGCGTTGATGCATCATCCTCTCCTGTCTTGAGGCTGCAGCATGAGAAGTGTCTTCTGGATGGGGAAACATTGGAATTATGGGGCCCTTTTAAAAAGAAATCCAGACTTATTTCTTTTGAAAAGAGCATATTAGGTTTGAACCACATGAAAGTGGTGTTTTCATATTAGGTTTGAACCACATGAAAGAAGTGTTTTCATAGGTCAAATACAGTCAAATATGCATATGCATATGGGTAAACCTAATATATACCGTGAATATATGCACATATATTTATGGAGATTTAAAGATAAATTGAGGGGGCACCTGGGTGGCTCAGTTGGTTAAGCATCCAACTCTTGATTTTGGCTCGGGTTGTGAACTTGGGGTTGTGAGATTGAGCCCTGTGTTGGGCTTTGCGCTCAGCACAGAGTCTCCTTACCCCTCTACCTCTGCTCCTCTCTCTCTCTCAAATAAATAAATGAAAATCTTTTTTTAAATAAAAAAATAAAGATAAATTGAGTTAAATTGAAGAAAAAGCCGTAATATGCAATATTAAAATAAATAATTATGGAAAAGTTGTCAGAAGGAATTCTTAATTGCCCAAGTGCTTATGCTTAAAAGCTACCTCTTAAATCCCATTATTTGGAATTTTCTGCACTGTGTACTTAAAAATTCAGAGCAGAATTACCTTGAACATTCCTGACCGAGAATCGTGGTATTATTTTTAAAACATTGCGATTCCCAGACAATGACATCCGAAGGAGAGCCACCCACATTCCCATCATGTCCCTCATGTGACCAAGTCACAGGCCCGGGACCTTAGCCCTCCCCCACCCACTCCAAGAGGGGCCTTGTTGCTGCCCAGTGGCCACCTTTGGGGCTCCCGTCCTCTCTCTGGGGCCTGGCAAATCCCCACATTTAACTCAGGTCCCATCAAGTTGGACTGCTGTCCATTCCTTTTTCTTGTGCATACCTCCTGCTGCTTAGAAGGATCCAGAGCAAGTGCCCGGGGAAGGCACGCACATGCACTCCCCTAGCACCGGAGCTCTGTCTCCCAGAAGTGACTTCCCAAGACAAACGTCACACCTTTAGATGTGCAGAAAGGCATCCCACCCCCCTAGCCACAGCCTTCAAGACCTACGAAGGCCCATATCCCACCCACCATTAACCACCATTTCTCAGTGATGCCTTTCTTTCCCACATCCTGCAACTCCATGAGTCCTGCCAAGTCTTGTCTCTAGGAAGATGCCACCATCTGCCTTCTGCAGCAGGCCTCTGCAGAGATTCAGGAGCAAGTGCTGGCTTGTTCCATTACTGCCTTTTGAACCTAAACTTGGCATTCACAACAGCTCTCTAGTGAAGGTTTTTAGGAAAACAGAGGGAGATTGCTCTGGAAGTAGCATTGAGGAGCAGGGAGGACACACCTCCCCACTCTGGACCCACCTAGGAGGGAGGGAGCAGAAAATCAACCCTCCCTCGAGAGGCTGCAGTATCTTCCAGGAAAGACCAGGTATAGAACGTGAAGGGAAAGTTGAAAATATAGGGAATTTTGCTAATGATATTTCACTGAATGCTGGGGGTGCAGTGGAAGGGTTTAATGAGTTGGCGGTGAGCAAGAAATTGGGAAAGAAAAGGGAATGAATGTCCAGAGCTCAGGAAATAGGGTAAAGTAAGAGCTTGAGTCTTATAGTGATTGGCCTAAATAGGATGTATCAGTTACCTATTGCTGCATAACAAATAACTCTGAAACTTGACATCTTACAATTTTCTGGGCCAAACTTGGGATCTGTTCATCTGTGTTTTGCTTGGTGTTGGCTGGGCACACTCAGACCAGGAGCCCTCCCAGATGGGGGGTTGGCCGACTGTCAGCAGGGGCGATGGTGGTAACTTGACTGTGTAATTCATCACCCAGCCGACTAGTCCAGGATTCTTGCGGGTTCCAGGGATCCCACATCTGCAAGTCCCAGATGTGGAAAAGCTTTTTGAGTCTCTGCTTGCTTCACATTTGCAAATGTCCTACTGGCCAAAGGAAGTCACATAGCTAAGCCCAGACTCAACTGTGGGAGGGCGACGTACAGGGTATGCTTACAGAGGGACCATCCAGGTCCCTGTCACCTTCCTCGTGTTTAGGGCACAGACACCGTAGTGCTAGTGCTGTATGTTTGATACATATATAAAATAATGCTAAGAACATTTTTCAAACCCTGGTTGTCCACCTGTTAACTTCTTGCTGGAACACCCCCTCTTCCATTGCCCCCCCACACACTCAGCCTGACTCCCTCCACCCCAGTCCTCTCCTGTTTCACACAGCACTGGACCCTCCCTGACTTCTTCCTGCCCACATCCCGACATGACTTAGGCTGGTGCCCCTCCTACCTTTTGCCTTCCTGTCTTAGAGAAGGGGTGTCGTCCTCCTCCTCTCCCGGCTAACCTTTTCACCTGGGCCCTCTACTCTAGCCCCTCCTCCTCCCCCAGGCCCCCCGCTTTGCCCCTTCTTGTTCTCCTTCATTCTGTCTCCATGTTTCAATTGTCTCTCTGATGGTCGTGAGCAAGTGAGCATTTTTTTTCCATGTTTCTTAGCCATCTGTATTTCTTTTGGAATTTTCTACCTATATCCTTTGGTTGGTTGAAGCTGGATGTTTACCTTTCTCTTGCTGATCTGTAAAAGCTTTATAGAAAATTATGTCAATTGTCTTACTGCCTTCTTGGTCTCCTCTGCTGTTTCTCTTTGCCCCGTATTGGCCAGTGTGGCCTGGATTTGCATCCCGTGTGCCCCCCCTGGGGAGCCCAGACATTCTATGGCTTCTGCTTCCACCTAACATCGTGACTCCAAACCTCAAGAGAAATCTCCAGCCCTGAGTACCCAGCCAGACACTTAGAACTCAGTATCTCTAGAACTCTGTGCTTTCCCTTCCGCCCTCCATACATGCCCTGCCGCCTTCCCTCTAAGCCCCATGTTCCTTAAAAGAGGTGTCTACACTCAGTGTCTACACTTCATCACCTTCTACTGTCTCCCAATCCTGAGGCATGTGGGATGGGGGGAGGTGCCATCTCTGTCACTGAGGAGCTCAGTGACCTAAGTCCCCACCCCACTTTGGGCCGTGAGCTCATCAGTGCAACGAAGTGCTGAGACCAGAAAAGTGTCCACAGTTCACACCCCATGATCTTATTAAAACCTCGTGTGTCTCTAAGAAAACCTAGCACAGGCATATTTTCACCGTGGAGGAGAGGGTGGTCACACACTTCCATTGAGTCTTTCAAGCGTGGTTGTGGAAGGTCAGCGGAACGGCAGGTGCAAAACCATGAAACTTCTGGAGGCTTCCATCAATAGAGGTTGATTTCTGCCATGGGTTTGCCATCCTTGGCTTGACCAGAAGGGTTTCTCCTTCCCTCCCCCGCAGGGAGCACCAGTGACATCATGACCAGTGACCACAGCCCGGTTTTCGCCACATTTGAGGCAGGAGTCACCTCCCAGTTCGTCTCCAAGAACGGTAAGTGGTGGGCGGCATCTGTCCCTCTGTCCTCCATGAAGACAGGAGGCCTTGGGCGCTCGCCTTCTGGTTGCAGCAGTCCGTTGTCTGCGGTACATGGAGGCTCACCTTCCAGGCTCGTCCACACTCCGTCCAGGGGGCCTCCTCGCCTCTAAACCACATCACGGTTTCCGCGCAGAGCGCGTTCTTGCTCTCTTTGGCAAATATGTCAGCTTTTTAAGCCTCGGTTTTAATTCGGTCTTTAAAGTCGAGTAAATGAGTGTTTGTCCAAGGTGTGGTTTGTATGTGCCACAGTTCTGGGGGACACGTGGGTGAACCTTGATCAGTAATGCATTTACTTTTAATATGTTTCACATTTGTCTCTTCTGTGTAAGGCAAGCAATGCTGGTTTTCCACTTAGTCTTGTGATGTGCTTTCTTATTTAAATACGTTTAGTTAAGTTTAGAAAGTGAGTCTATTTAACAAAAATACTAAGTGAGTATTAGGGCGGGTGCGTGGTAGGTGGAGATGGTAAACATTGTAAGGATGGGACGGCTGACGAAGTTGGGGAAATGCTGATGTAAATACTACTTAGATTTGCAGGTATGTTTTCAAATAATCTAGCTCAGCCCTGCTCACCAGGCCATCCTCGTCCCAGCAAGGGCCTGGTGTTCTCTGTGGCGTGCCCAGCCTGGGTCTAGGTGACTGGGGAGCCATATTGTCACCTCCTCTGTTCACCCCCCACTTCTGTGCTCAGCAGACAGTTCAGGCTACTTTAGGAAAGTTGAGCGGGGGGCCCAACTGAGGCAGGAAAAGCCCATATTGCTGTGTCCTTCGTGCCCTGAGGTTTGCAGGGGAGGCTGGAATACTGTCTTCTGGGACATTCTTCTCCACACTGTTGGGTCTATCGTCTGCTCTAGTAATGTGACCTCCCCTCTCCACATAACCCTCAATCCAGCACCCTCTCTCTATCCTAGCTCTGGGCACTGTCTTTCTAGAACCTTCCGTCTCTCCCTGGGCTCCCACCGATCTCCCCTTTCTTGGAGTTCCTGCAGCATCGATGGGATGACTCATGCCATCACACCCTCCGTGAGGACCCTCAGCACATCCTCAGTGTCAGGCTTGCCTTCCCTCCACTGGGACTCTGCCCAGACGATGCTCATAAATACCAATTACCTGGATTGAGTGTTGGTTGAATGTCGTCCTAAGGGGAACCTGGCCTATGTGCTGTGGGGTTTAAGGAAATGAAGGAAAGCTGAGTGAAATAAGCCAGACAGAAAAAATATCATAGGTGTATGGTATCACCTATATGTGGGATCTTGGAAAAAACTGCCAATTTCATAGAAACGGAAGAGAATGGCGGCTGCCAGGGGCTGAGGGGAGCCAGAAATGGGGAGATGGAGGTCAAAGGGTACAAACTTTCAGTTATAAGATGAATCAGTTCTGGGGACCTAACCGTCTGCTTGATGACCATGGGTAATAATACAGTATTTGCTGGGAGCAGATCTTAAGTGTTGTCACCACACCAAAAAAACCAAAAAAACCAAACCAGTTAATTATGTGGGTGATGGATGTGTTAATTATCTTGATCTTGGTAAGCATTTCACGGTATACCTGTGTATCAAATCATCACGTTGTAAACTTTAAATATGTACGATTACATTTGCCACTTATTTCTCAGTAAAGCCGGAGAAAAGAAGGGAAAGAAGGAAAGGCAGGGTGGGAGGGAGGCCGGGAATGTCTGTCCTTGCTCTCGCGTGGCTCAGAATTCACATGGAAGGCCGGAACTTGCTCACGGCGAGCCTGAGGACGCTTGCAAACTCGTCATGCCGGTGAATACCACGACGGGCCAGCCACCAGGGTGGGAACGAGGGTGAATAAGGAGTGGAGGGAAGTCAGCCTAAGGAAGGAAGAGCCAGTCTCCCTTGCTACTTGAACTTAGAAACGAGACAGATTTGGGTATTGAGCCACTGAGCCCTTATACAAGCTCTCTTGGCCAGAACAAATGGGGACACTGAGGCACGGAGGTTAAAGGCGTTGCCAGGGCTGTGCTTATTCAATGGCAAAGCTGAGAGTCGGGCTCTTGGCTCCCTGAACTCTTCGCTCTTCCCACCCTGCTCTCTGTGGCCTGTGAGGACGTTCCCATCGTCGGGGATGCTTAGTGCAGGTGGCAGGATTCAGGGAAAACCTCTTCTTCTCCCGGACCTCACCTTCCCCGGAGCCTGGTGTTGGGGGCTGATTCAAAATGCTCCATGTCTGGGCACATCGTGGAGTCAAGTCTCTTTCTCACCTGCTCCAGGCCCCGGGACTGTCGACAGCCAAGGGCAGATTGAGTTTCTCCAGTGCTTCGCCACGCTGAAGACCAAGTCCCAGACCAAATTCTACCTGGAGTTCCACTCGAGCTGCTTAGAAAGTAAGTGGGCCTTGAGCTACCTTTGGCCAGGCAGCCTTTTCATCAACGGCGCTTTGCCCCACCTCTCTCTCTCTCTGGGAAGGATTCACGGATGGGCCTCCAGGGCGCCTGTGAGGCGGGGAGCCCTCAGGGGTTCAGTTACCCCTGAGTCTAGGTGACTGGATCCTGGGCCACTGGACCCTCTCCTTGCCCCTCAGGGCAGAGTGTAATCCACTCAGGGGTCCCCTCCTGCCACAAGCTGGGGCTCTGACTCAGCCAGAGGGTCCTGGGCGAAGGTCCAGAGCCCGAGGAGGCCAGTGGGGGCCCTGTTCTTCCTCAGGGTCCTCTGCTCTTTCCTATGGGACGGGGCATCTTTCTCAGGTGGTCTGGGGCATCCCCAAACGAGCTCAAGATGGACAGCCTCCTCCCAGCCAGCAGCAGTTAGCACAAACTGTTTAGCAAACACCCTTTCTGGGTGACATTTCTAGGCATATTGTCTAAAGCTATTCCATGGCGAGATCTGTGTGGTTTCCAGCTCCCTTCGCTGAGATGGTCTGGAGGTGGGGGTGCAGGGCAGAATCAACTCCACCCAAGGAGGCATTTTGTGATGGGATGACGGCTGCTTCCAGAAATCCAGAAGATGTATTGCCCTTCCCCCTCCTTCTCCCACGCAGCCCGGGCTCAGTCTTGGTGACAGACCCACCTTTTCCTTGAAGTTTCTAGGGCCCGGGTCACCAAGCAGGGGCAAGGCACTTCCAAAAATGAGGAGGATCTTCATGCGGGTGTTTTTAATAAACTATCGAGACATTTGCATACATTTCTATGGAAACAGCATATTAGGAAGCTCAAATTAGCATTTCAAAAGGCTGCTATCTTGAGTGGCGTGGGATGAGCTGTCATGTTTCCTAATCTCCTTGCCTGTGATGTGATGATTTCTTTGTTGCCTGGTTTGTTGCAAAAAAAAGAGCTGAAAAGGAGGGGAATCTCTTTGATTTTCCTAAAAATAATTCAACCATACTGGCAAATGACCATCCCCTGCACCAAAACAGAATCCCCCACAAGCCTGACTCCTGAACGCGGCTGTGGCCCCACAGATAGAAGAGGGAAAATATCTTCATTGGTCCAGGTGGGGTGACCCTAGGAGGCTTTTCCGTCTGGCTCTCGTTCTGTTTTCTGAAAACCGGCCTTCTTGTCCTATGACAGGTTTTGTCAAGAGTCAGGAAGGAGAAAATGAAGAAGGAAGTGAAGGGGAGTTGGTGGTGAAGTTTGGCGAGACCCTTCCAAAGGTAAATCAAGAACAGGACTTAGCCAGGGAGAACTTGGCCCCAGGGGCCTCAGGATTCCTCGATGGATTTCAGTTCCCGTCATGGATCACGGAAGAGATCTAGAGATAGGCTTGTTGACCACTTGACTTTGCAAAGAGGGAAACTGAGGCAGATCCCAGTGAGGTTGGTTCACCATCACACGGCTGCAGTGACAGACACAGGCTAGAGGCCCCGGGCCCTGATGCCCCCCGCAGTGCCCTGTCACCTGCTCAGCCCCAGCTTGGAGGAGCAGGTGAAGGGGCAGAGGGGGGAGTCCATTGGCTCCTACCCAGACACTGGACTCAGAAAGAACTTGATGTGTCCATGACCCCATGAGAGCGGAGGGAGGAATTGAAAACACATAGGCAGACCTTAGTGGGAACACATTCGTCCTTCTTGCAGAAAAGAAAATGGCTTTCCCCCAGGACCCAGAACAGCTTTTACGATGTTGAATTGATGGTGGGCCTCCCCGAGTGCTCATGCTGGGTGTGCAGTGGGGTAGGGCTTTGTTTCTTTTATCACATAATGAGGGAATGATACGCAGACGAGAGTCCAGGGCCAGGCAGATCTGTCACACATGCAGGAGTCCCAGGGGCTCTCCTGGAAGGTTCCCTCAGAGGGGACCCCCAAGCGGAGCTTTAAAAATGGCCTTAAACAGGTAGAAGGACCCATCCTCTGCTAAGGCTGGGGTGGCACATGGGCAGTTTTGGGGGGCTGGGCTACCCACACTGGCACTGTTGATTGGAACCCAGGCTTGGGCCACACACGAGAAGGCAGATACCCACATCACACATCACAGTCTCCTAATGTGGGAACACTTCTGACTGGGGTCCTCCACAAGGCCAGGGCGTAGGTCAGAAGTCCCCGTCCTGGGGCTCTTTTCAGGTACCTGCATCCTGGTGGCTTTGGGCTCCAGTGTGACATCTTGCCTCACCCACCCACCCACCCTCCCCTTCAGTTCCTCCCCTCCCGGTGGCCCCACACAGCAACCAAACGGCTTGTTTCCTCCTTGGGTCAACTTGGGAAAGATGCCAGCCTCCCAGTCCACATCGTGCATGTACCCCAGGCTGGTTCAGGAGACTCTAGGGTACCCCCGACCCACAGCCTCACCGCTGCCTACACCTGCTTCTCCTCCTGCCTCTGTCCCTCCTGTTCACCCCACTGCTACCTCCCAGGGGTCTCCATCCCGCCTGCCTTCTTGCTGAGGCATCCTGAAGCCTGACAGATCTTTCTAGAATGCCTGTTTGATCCTGGCATGCCCCTCTTTATCTGGTCGACTCCCTGCTGTTGACATGAAATAAGCCCAAGCTCCTCAGCTCCCAGGCGCCCCCTCACTCCTGCTTCACGTGCTGCCCCCACAGCACCTGAGAGGTCTTTACTCCCTCCTGCTCCCTGATCCTCCACGCACCTCTGTCACCTGACAGCACCCTCTTTAATCCCCGCAAAGCACCCTGACAGAGGCTCCCTTCCCTCTACCCTCAGCCCCCCCATGGTGATTGTGTCCCTCACAGACATTCTCTGGTCAGATATCCACCACCCCGCTCTCGCTGCTGCCCGAGAGGGTGGGGTCTTCCTGCATCTGCGGCACCCAGCCCGGGTCTATGAGTCCATCATCACTACAAGTCTGAACTGAGCATTTGCTGTGGCTCTGGAACCCGAGAGTGCCCTTGAGCACCTGCTGTGATTTCCGGTCATTTGTTCTGGAACTTTCTGAATGGAGATAGAGTCCATCCTGTTGGGCAACATGGCGCCCAGAGGCTTGCCCAAGGGGTCTCTTGGCATTGGATGGGAAGGAGGGGGGCAGCCTGGAGCGGTGTATGGCCTCTTTATCAGGCCCCTCTGTGTTGGTGTCAGCGTGAGAAAGAGCCTTAGGCAGTGCACACAGAAAGCTCCTCCCTGTGCTTGCACGGATGCGGCCTACGCTGCTGAGGTTCGGGTTCTCCCCACGTGCAGAGCCTGACAGAGACGTGCCCTGAGCCGGACCAGCAGGGCAGCTGGGAGCCAGCAATCCCTCGCTGCAGCAGGAAGAGGGGGACAGGGCTGGAACTCAGGATCTGTGCCTGTCCTTTGCTGAGCTACCCTCCGACAACCCGCAGGGCACTCCAGGGGGCTCCCCTGCAGGGAGACCCTGTCCAGATGGAGGGCAGGCCTTGTGTGCCACCTGCTGGGGGGAAGCCTGCGGTGGGGAGTGGGGTGCATTTGGACCCGGTTCTTGGTCCCATTACCACTTTTGTGTCAGCCTGGCCCCCACCCGCATGATGCTGGGGTATGCAAGGGAGGGGAAAGAAGGGAAGGGAAACAGGGGATGTGGGGCACACTTGGGGTCCAGCTCTCTCCTGGGGTGTGGTATGACTGGGGGGAGACAGGGACAGAAGTGAACCCCGCATGCTGGAGAGGGTGGACGTGTGGTTCCTTCCTACTATCTTGAACATGAAAAGCAGAAATTCAAATTTGACTAATAAGAACACCTGTAGTCCTGTTTGCTCAGGCACGCCCCTCATCTGGGCTGGCACTCTCCCCCCAGCTGTCCCCCGGTGGGCAGCTCTAACCCTGTGCCCTTCTCTGTGCAGCTGAAGCCCATCATTTCTGACCCCGAGTACCTGCTAGACCAGCACATCCTGATTAGCATTAAATCCTCCGACAGCGACGAATCCTATGGTAAGCGTCCCAGGACACGTGCTGCCGGCACCTCACCTGCTCTTAGCTGGTGGCCTATGATGTAAGGGAGGCGGCAGCGTCTGCATCGAGGGAAGCCCACCATCCTGCTCTCGTGCCACTCCTCTTCCGCTCCCAGGGCTGCCAGAGAGACAAATAACTGGTAAACCATCCTTCCTGCCCCGTCGGGCTTCTGGGAGGAAGAGCCAGCAGCCACAACCCCTCTCGTTTATTGGGTCTTTCCTCTGTCAGATTCTGTGCCAGGTGCTTTGCAGGAATTATTTAATCCTAACAAGATCTTATAAAGCAGATACTATTCTCCCAATCAGTAGGTGAGTAAACTGAGGCTCAGAGAGGTTAAGGGACTGTGCCCAAGCCACAGGGAGTAACTGACTGAGCCCTCATTTGAACCCAGGTCTGTCTGGCATTGCTCAGGGCCCCTACTGGGCAGACACCAGCCATCCTACTAGGGAGACATCATCTTCTGTGACATTGCCTTCAGCCAGTCTGTGGCTCCAGCCCAATGTCAGGTTCACCCTGGACCGTGATACATTCAGTGTGGCTAGAACGCAAGGGTGAGAGGGGCAGGTGGCCAGAGAGAGTTGGAGGCAGGAGCCAGATCAAGCAGCTCCTTTCACGAGACAGGCAAGAATGTGATCTGGGTCCGGGGAGGGTGTTTGTTTTCAGTGGAAGGAATCTGAAGGTGCTTAATGCTGATCCAGGGAAGCCAGGACAGGCTGTAGACACAAAAAGTGTCCGTGTGTGTCGACTGCCCACTGTTCAGGCTCTGCCAAAAGCCCCAGGATACACGTATAATTGCTACACTCATTGCACAGGCGAGGAAATGAAGTGACTTGTCCGAGGTCACATGGCCACTGAGGTGGCCTTGGACTGGAACCCAGGCAACCCAGCTCCAGAATCCTGCCCTCCACCCTCTCCTAGTCAGCCACCAGAAAGAGGGTCTCTGAGCCCGGGCAGGGGTGGCCAGAGCCTAAGGATGGCGCTGACCTTGGATGGGGAGGTCCTGTCCGTTGTGCTGGGCAAAACAGAGGGATCCGTGTGGAGTCACAGTGTTTGGAGCTTCGGTGCTAGGCCACAGACACACAGGAAGGATGGTTCTGTGTTCTTGTTCAAATACTGCCTTCTTCCTCTGTTTCTTCGTCCTGGTATTCATACAAACAGCATTTCACAATAATAACGGGAAAAAAAGTCAACCCACAGTCTCATCCCCTACTTACAGCCACCATTTTTATTTCGGTCTCATACTTCCTCATACAAGGCATACATAGATTTCTGTATTTATAACCATCTTAGGGATACCATTTTCTATGCTGCTTCCCTCACCCAGTGAGAGACAGGTTAGGTGAGACACATTTTCCAGGATCTTCCTCCCACACAGCCTCCATGATTACTGCATTTAATGGCTCCCTAATATCCCATGGGTTTCCTTCTAGTTGTTTCTGTTCATGTTATCAGTAATGCTGAGATGGATCTCTTCGTGAACATTCTTTATCTTCCTTTAGCTACATCTTTTATTATTCTTTTGGATCATCTCTTGATAAGTTCCCATGTGTGCTGGGTCAAAGGGTATAAATAGGTCGGTGATTCTTGACACTCGGTATCCAACTGATTGCCATAAAGGCTGTGTCCTGCCATGGTGACCTTGCCACGTCCAAGTGAGCAGGTGTCCCCAGATCCTTGCTGGCACCGGGTATCCTTTTCCTTCCTTCCATTTTGTGCTAATTTCCTATCTGAGAGAGTCCCTTAGTGCTGCCGTAATTTGCATTTTTGATGGCTAGGAAGACTGAACTAGTTTCCATGTATTGAAATCAACCAGCTACAGTTCTTTTTGTGTGAAATATCTGCTTGGGTTACCTGCCCAGTCATCTGCTGGGATTTGATTTTGAGGCGTTCCTCATGGGGTTCAGGTAAAATACCGTCTTTGTGAAGCCATCAGTCTCTCCCATTTTCCTTTTATCCTCTGTGCAGAAGTTTTAAGCTTTTATATCCTCTTATCTGTCAGTCTGTTTTGTCATTTCTTACATTGTTCCAGACCCTGGGAAGTTATCATTCCCTCTCGCAATCAGATTAGTATTTAAGTCTAGCTTTTCTGCTGGATTTTCTATGATTTAAATTTTTTTTTTGTATCAACTAATCCACTTGAAGTTCATTTCACTGTAAGGTTTGAAATGTTTTCCCCAAGTTGTTCCAAAAGGTTTATTCGATAATCCCTGCCTTGGACATTGTTTCGAAGGATCATCTTTGGGCGGTGGAGCTAGATCTGCAGGCTGAATGCAGTTTCTCCTGTGAAATGGCAGGCTCTTGACATGACTCTTGTCCCCACCCTCCCCAGGCGAGGGCTGCATTGCTCTACGGTTAGAAGCCACGGAAACTCAGCTCCCCATCTACACACCTCTCACCCACCATGGAGAAATGACGGGCCACTTCCGGGGGGAGATTAAGCTGCAGACCTCCCAAGGCAAGATGAGGGAGAAGCTCTACGGTAAGTGGATGCAACTACTCCCTTGCCCCCTTTTCAGTGCTGCTGGGAGAGGGACACAAATGAGGTGTCTCTCAGCCCAGCCATTGACTATTCTCTCTGCTGTGGCCTCCGAACAGAAATCTAGCATCAGAAGGGCTATGAGAGGGGCGCCTGGGCAGCTCAGTCGTTAAGCGTCTGCCTTTGGCTCGGGTCATGATCCCAGGGTCCTGGGATCGAGCCCCGCATCGGGCTCCCTGCTCTGCGGGGAGCCTGCTTCTCCCTCTCCCACTCCCCCTGCTTGTGTTCCCTCTCTCGCTGTGTCTCTCTCTGTCAAATAAATAAATAAAGTCTTAAAAAAAAAAAAAAAAGGATAGGAGAGGCAGTCTGGCCCAGTTCTGAGTTGATTCCAGAATTTCCCTATAGAACCCACGATTTGCACATCATCCTTCCCTGACCCCAGTCACCTTCCATCTGTTAGGATGTGAAGGATGTGAAGCTTGTGAATGTTCCAGGTGCTCTGTTCTTGTCTTAGATTAGGCTCTTAGGCCTTGTCACTCCCTGTTAGCGCCTCCACTAGAAGGACCAAGATGACACAAGAAACCTGCCTAATCCTGAACAGCTCTTTCTAGGCTACAGGTGAAGGCACTGGCTGCAGCCGAGATTTAGAATTTCCCGAATTTCCCGCGTGACCCGTTCTTCCTTGTGGCCACGTGGTGTGCAGCTCACACACACACACACACACACACACACACACATGTCCACACCCTGCCCTCATGGCTCATGGTGCCCCCCAGGGCTTCTGGGCCTTCTAGGCTGTTTCACAGACCTTACACACCAATAAGCCCCCATCCTCGTTCTTGGCACATCCCTTTGGCTTTTCGCTGCCGTCCAAAATGGCAGCATTTTGGGGTCTTCTCTTCCCTGGCAGGGTCCCCCAGTACCTCTTCCAGCTTGACCTCAGACCTTTGTGTCCTGAAAAACGACACCTGCTTCCTTCTGCTGGCTGTTGGGAGGAGGCATCGGTCGTGGCTCTCAGGAATGACACCAGCGTAGCCATGCTTGGGAACAAACACTCATTGGAGGTGTTTCCTTACCCCTGTGCAATCCCAGCCTTGGGGAGTCATCTCCTGTCTGCCCCCAAAGGAGACCCTGCTGATTCCCAGTAGGCAACTGTAGACGTCTTACCTCTTAGATAAGACCCGTCACTGCCCCTCTGGGAAATACTAAAACACTGCCCAGAGACCATGCTAATAGGGAACACGAGGAGGTGTCTAGACTCTAATTTTCTTAGAATCCTGTCTAAAATTTTAAAACTTGGAAATGAACGTGTCGTCTTCAATAGTATCCATGACATTAAACCCTCTCTGCTTGAGGGCCGCCTGGGTGGCGCAGCTGGTTAAGCGTCTGACTCTCGGTTTCAGCTCAGGTCACGATCTCAGGGTTGTCGTGGGATCAAGCCCTGTGTTAGGCTTCGTGCTCTGCGAGGAGTCTGCTCAAGATTCTTCCCCCTCCCTTTAAACTAGGTGGGCTTTGGTATCCAATGCTCTTATGGAGCCACCTTGTTCTGTTGGTTTTATTTGGATCTGCCAAGAAATATTTGCCTGTCCCTTGTGACACCAACAAGCTGAAAATGTCCCATGAAATGATAACTCTGGGTCGCACATGCCAACTCTTCCTCCCTCTGCAACCATGGCAGACATAACACGTCAATCACTGAACGTGCGTGAGGCATCAGAATCTTGCTTGGCCCACCGCCCAGCCGGCCATTAGTCACTGTCCAGCTTCGGCTGCCATCTTGCCCAGACTGGGCACCAGGCCTCACGTGCTCTTCCCTGGCTCTTTCCTTGCAGACTTTGTGAAGACTGAGCGAGATGAGTCCAGTGGGCCCAAGTCCCTGAAGAGCCTCACCAGCCACGACCCCATGAAGCAGTGGGAACCTGCCAACAGGTAGAGCAGGGGGTGCTGCCAGGGTTTCCCTACAAACTAGCGTGGTTTTGCAGACCCAGGACCCAGGAGAGGGTGAGGGGAGCACAGAGAAACCAAGGACAGGGAGGAAACAGAAGCTCAGCCCCAGGACCGGCGCTGTCCTACTGCCCACTCCGGGGAGGCGGGTGTGCCCGTGCAAGGCCTGGGGGGCGCCTGCGTGTCAGAAAGCAGCTCAAGGGGCACCTGCGTGGCTCAGTCGGTTGAGCGTCTGACTCTTGATTTCAGCTCACGTCGTGATCTCAGGGTCAGGATATCGAGCCCTGCGTTGGGCTCTGTGCTGGGTGTGGAGCCTGCTTACGATTCTCTCTCTCCCTCTGCCTCTCCCCTGTCTCACTCTCTCTTAAAAAAAAAAAAGTTCAATTCACTGACATTGGCTGAGCACTTGGTGTGTGTCAGATTCTAGAGAAACCAAGGCAAAGTTGGTGCAGCCCCTGACTTAGGAACTCTCAACCTAGCAGAAAGACGCGGTCCAGGGGGAAGCCGCTGCAGGGAGGGAATGGCTCCCGTGTCTCCTGGGGACCAGGGACAGCAGCAGGCATGGCTTGGTGGCCAAGGAGCCCCATCCTGTTACTAAAGGGGAAAAAAAATCATTGAGGAAAATGCACACAGGTCGCTCTTGGCAGAGCCTGGAGTGGGAATAATGCAGACATTAAAGTCTCTATGACTAGGGGGCAGCAGTCCCCAGTAGTCACCTTGGCTCACTGATGTGATCCCAAGTCCTAGAATCAAGCCAGGTGGCGGGGTCACGGTCTCCGTGCCAGCTTGCCTGCTGAGGGGGCAGAGTGGTGCCGGTTCACCGAAGTGAAATCCCAAACGCTGCTGTAGAGCCCAGCTTCCTCCCCTCCTTTGGGTCCTCAGACGACCTGTCTGGCCAGCCTTCGCCCTCACGCCTGCCCCACCCCTCGCACCCAACTCCTGCCACCTCAGCCAGGGCCAGGCCATCCCCTCCACAGTGTTGGGTTAACTGCCCCCCCAACATTCAAGGGTCTAGCCTTGACTTCTGTGACCTCCCACTCACCTTTCCAAGTGCCTGCATGGCCGTCTCCAGTTTGATGCCTCACACAGACGTGCAAGCCGACATATCCCAGATGGAGCCCTTCATTCCTCATTCAGCCTGGCCTCACCAGCCTCTTATCCATTCTCCCCGCTTGCTCGTAGGCCTTCAGACTCTCCTGAAGCAGGTCAAGCCCCTCCTAACGGGGCCTTTGCCCATTCTCGCCCATCTCCCTTCCCTTCCTTATCTGCCTCCTCAGGTAGGCCTTCTCTGGCCACCCTGTGCCCCATGGGTCCCAGCCCTCCTGCTGGTCTGTCTCTGCCTCCTTGGTTACTTTCAGACTTCAGCACTGCGTGAGCACCAGGTTTCCTAGTCACTGTGCTTGCTTTGTTTTCTCTCCTGTCTGATGTGGGTCCTATGAGAACAGAGACGGGGCCACCTTGTTCACGCCCACATTCCCTTCTGGCCCAAGGCCTGGGGCTTACTAGGCACCCAGTAGCTATTTTGTTGTATCAATCAATCAATCAGTCAATCAATCCACTGGCCAAAAAGTGAAGGAGTAGCAGAGGGCCGGGGGGGCCCCAGGGGACCTCAAAGGACACTGTCCTCGTGTGGTGCTGACCTGGAAGAGGGAAGGGAGCCTTGCGGTGGGACTTAGGGTGCCTCTCCCATGCAGGGTCCTTCCATGTGGCAGCTCCAGCATCACTGAAATCATCAACCCCAACTACATGGGGGTGGTGCCCTTTGGGCATAGGAAGCAGTCCCTGTCCCCTGACCAGCAGCCCACAGCCTGGAGCTATGACCAGCCGCTCAAGGACTCCTCCCTGGGGCCCGGAAGGGGAGAGAGTCCCCCAACACCACCCTCCCAGCCACCCGTATCCCCGAAGAAGTTTTCATCCTCGATAGCAACGCGGGGCCCCTGCCCCAGGACGCAGGAGTCAAGGTGAGTATCCTCTTCATCAAGCCCTCTCCCTTCTCTGGGTTTTCACCACCAGGGAACCCGACCCTAGAATAGAAGCTGCATGAGCGTAGTAGGGTTGTGTGTCCACTGTGACCGTCGACTCCTCCTCAGGGCCTGGAACACAGCAGGCACTCGAGAAATGCCTATGGAATCTCCACGTCCTACCCCATCCGTATAAGTTCGATAAAAAATAGATTTCTGGAGCGCCTGGGTGGCTCAGTCGTTAAGCGTCTGCCTTCAGCTCAGGTCATGATTCCAGGGTCCTGGAATCGAGCCCTGCATCTGGCTCCCTGCTCCACGGGGAGCCTGCTTCTCCCTCTCCCACTCCCCCCTGCTTGTGTTCCCTCTCTCGCTGTGTCTCTGTCAAAATAAATAAATAAAATTCTTTAAAAAAATAAAATAAAAATTAGAAGATATTAAAGATACTGCCCCCCCACCAAAAACAGCTTCCCGTAAAAACTACATGTATTGGAAAATACGTTTCTATAACTAGCGAACCTTCACGCAATCTCTCAAGGAACACGTGGGGATTTCCTCCTTCCCCAGCTCTGAGTTCCGCTGCCTTTTCAGCCACAAGGTTCCCGTTCCCATCCACAGCCTTTCCGTCCCTCCTTGGGAGGCCAGTCAGAAGATGCAGCAGCCATGGGGGAGTGCGAAGGGCAGGAGAGCAGGTGGCCTGCAGGAGGAGGGGTTTGGCCGAGAGCCAGGAGCCCAGAGAAAGCCGACCTGCATCTAGAACCGGTCAGGGCAGCACGGGCCAGGACGGAGCCGGGAGGGGCCCAGGCCGGGCAGCCAAAGGGTGCCACATCACAGCTCACGGGGTGCCGCATCCCAAGTGAACCCATCCGTGAGCACCTTGTGGAAAGGCCACGTAGGGAGCCCTGTGAATTTTCCAGTAAGCACAGCGTGACCAGGAAATTAAAAGTGCAGATTCCAATGAACAGTGATTGGACATGTAGCAAATATAATGAGCATCATCTTTCCTTGGTGGCGGTCTTTGGAATGACTGCAGGGGGGCTGCTCTGGACCTTGCTTCCCATCTGTGAGGTCACTGTGTTCCTCAGTGCTGGTGTCCGTCTTGTCGGAGGTGCCAGGGAAGGGAGCACAGTCAAATGTCATTTTTTTTTTTAGATTTCTTAATTTGTTTGAGAGCGAGAAAGAGAACATGAGCAGGGTGAGGGTCAGAGGGAGAAGCAGGCTCCCGGCTGAGTGGGGACCCCGATGCAGGGCTCGATCCCAGGACCCTGGGATCATGACCTGAGCCGAAGGCAGATGCTTCACCGACTGAGCCACCCAGGCATCATTCTTATCTCATGCCACCTTTGGCCTCTGTGCACCTGGCCTGGCTGGAGTTTCCTGTGGACTGAGGGGCACAGACGAATGGAGGGGAGGAGGATGTGTAGGACAGGGTTGATGACAAGGCCTGCCCGAGCCTCCACCCTGTCTGTCTCGGTGCCTCTAGCTTTCAGAGTTTGTTGATAATGGTTTTGTACTCCGGTCGCTCCGAAAGAAGCTTGGGAGAAGGGGAAACAGCCTCCATTTCCTCCCCTGGGAAAATGAGGACAAAAACCACCGTGCGGAGGGTGCTGAGGTGCCTCTTTGGCAGCCCTGGGAAACGGAGCTGTAAACAACCTCAAAGAACAAGGAGATTCTTGAAGTGAAATGCTTTTAACTTCCCAGAGTCAGCATATCTCTGTGCTGAACAACTTGCACACAGCACATGGCGTGGACCTGAGTGGGACTCTGGTTCCACAGGTGACAGCCTTAAAGAGCGGGGACATTCGTAGGCAAGAGGCCCCCAGGGTGAGATTCGAAGCTGTAGAAAGGAAGACTGGAATCTGAGAAGGGAGGTTATTTTGCCAGAGGAATTAACTCCGTGCCCCGGATATTGGTGCACTCATTCCACAACCATGGCCTCCTATGGCACTTGGTTTCTTGTTACCTGTGGTCAGGGGCTTTTTAGATTTTGTGTGGTTTTCCCCGGTCTCCCCCACCCCCACCAAGACTTCCCCTCTCTAGGAGTGACAGAATTTCCCTCTCAGAAGAGATCACTTGCTTCCATCTCCCTGCTCTTTTCCCAGAGAAGGAGCTTTGGAATCACCAAAATGCTTGGACCCAGGGTCCTCTTCCTGGCACTGCCCCAGATCCTCCTGTCTCAGTCACGGGGCTGCCAGGAATCAGGCCATGCATTTTTCTTTCCTACTTCTCACTCTTCATTAGAAACTTCCGGTCAATGCCGCTTGGACCTACTTGCACCTTCCTCCCTGCACTAATTCATAGCAAAGATCTTTGAGGATCCAGACAGGGGTGCAGAGGGTGGCCTGAGGTGGAGGGGCAGCTTTCCAAAGTCTTTGTTCAAGGCCCCAACATTTCTGGTTATACAGCTGCTTCTAGGTCTTTCCAAAGAGTAATGAGCAAAAAAGCGAGTCTACAGTCAAGCCCCCTTTGGCATGTCCCCGAGGCTTGCCTCCCCTCCCCTGAGCCCACGCCTATTCCCTAAAGAGTCGATTAGCCTCGGCAGGTTGGCAACTTTGGAAGAGTGTTTCAGCACACATTCCATCAGTAAGGGGCGTCACAACCTGAACACTTCAGTGGGTTCCAAGGGACCTGCTTCCCTTTTTTCTGTAGAAAGCAGAAGCCAGAACACTCCCCCAGGAGATTGCGCTGTTGGCCAGAAAGTAAAACGTGTTCCCATTCCTGGTTATAATTCGCTCAGCAGGAAATCACCTCACCTCCGAGCAGCAGTAATTCAGGAACCACAAAAATAAAGGCAGGTCTCATGTCCTGTGAGTTGCAGCGTGAAGTCCCTGCGCTGCCCAGCGTCAGGCCTGTTGGCTCACCACTGGCTTCTCTCCCTGGCTCACATCTCTCCAGGCTCCCTCGGATTTTCAGCATGACCACCATTTTTTCTTTCCCACTCCAAGTGAGGACCTGAAGGAACGCACGCTCACCAGGAGCTCTCCAGGGAGAGGACTGTGTGAATACCGTGTGAATTGGGCGTATGGGGCCCCTGAGCACAGATTTTGTCTGGTTCGTGGCCCCCTCATGTGCCTGGGACAGCATCTCACACATGTAGAGGGGCTCCTACATGTCTGTTAAATGGGGCTCCTTGGGCTGGGGTCCTCACAGAGCACATGGTCACTGAGGGGGTCTGGTCCCCTGCAGGCTTCTGTTCTCCTGAGAGTCGGGATAGAATTTGCTAGAAACAATATAGAGGCTGCGGATTCCTTTGAGGGGAGTCCAGGAGAGGAGGTGTTTTGGGCAGCTGTGAGGGGCAGGGGCAATGGAGGGCAGGCTTCTCTGACAAGGACTGAAGAGGTGATTTTGGTACTGGGCGTGCCATGTGAGTGAGCTCCTTATTCCCTTTCTGCTACGAATCCTTCAGTGAAGTCCCCCTTGCCCACTAGTGCTCTGGTGTGAACAGTTTTTATGGTGGAAACGGTCAAGGCAAGGAGTGGGCTTACCTGTGAGATCATCATTTGAGCAACACAGTACTTGCTCCTCCCATCCTCTATTTCTGTTTAGTTGAAGTGAAATTCCCATAACAAAATTGAAGGAAATCTTTTCTATGAAACTCCAGGAAAATCACTATTAGATGCTTTTCCCCCCCCACTTTTTAATTTAAATACTAGTTAGTTAACAGATAGTGTAATTTTGGTTTCAGGAGTCGTTACTTAGTGACTCATCACTTAACACAAGCGCCCTCCTTAATACTCATCACCCCTCTTGCCCATCCCCCTGCTCCAAAATTAACCATTTTAAAGTGAAGGGAAGTGGCACTCGGTATAATCACAAAGTTGGGCAGCCCCACCTCCATCCGGCCCCGCACGTTCTGATCACCCCAAGAGAAAACCCCCTCGGGCTTAAGCAGCCGCTCGCCAAATGTGCTTCTTTGTGTCCCCTCTCTGCCACCCTCAGGCCCTGCGACTTGGGCAAGAACTCCGCAGAACCTTCCCCTCAAGAGGACGCGCAGCAGACCAAGCCCGAGATGTTTGAGAACCCGCTTTATGGGTCTGTGAGCTCCTTCCCTAAGCTGCTTCCCAGGAAAGAGCAGGAGTCGCCCAAGATGCTGAGGAAGGAGCCTCTGCCCTGCCCGGACCCAGGAGTCTTGTCGCCCAGCATCCTGCTCCCCAAAGCCCAGGAGGCCGAGGGCACCAAGGGGACAGGCAAGCCGGCGCCCACGCCCTTCCTCAGCCCCGCGCCCCGGCTCCGCTCCTTCACCTGCTCGTCCTCCGCCGAGGGCCGGCCGGCGGGCGGGGACAAGAGCCAGGGGAAGGCCAAGGGCGCCGCCAGCCTCCAAGCCCAGGCGCCCGCCAAGAGGCCCGTCAAGCCCTCCAGGTCGGAACTGAGCCAGCAGGCCCCGCCCCCGCCCCCTGCGGCGCAGCGGCCGCCCCTCCCGGTCAAGAGCCCCGCCGTCCTGCACCTGCAGCACTCCAAGGGCCGGGACTACCGCGAGAACGCAGAGCTGCCCCACCACGGCAAGCACCGGCCGGAGGACGCGCCGCTCAGCCGGGCGGCCATGCAGGTGCGCTGCGGGCACGTGCGCATGAGCCCCCGCGGGCCCGGCGGGGGGGGGGGGGGCGTGCGCGTGCGCGCGCGCATGCGCGTGGCACGCCGTTCGCCGTGCGGCTTACGCTGGGCGCGTGCGTGCGTGCGTGTGATACGACCGCCGGGTCCCGCTCGGATCCCAGGATTTGGACCCACGCCTGTCTGTCCCCGAAGGCCCTGCTCCTACACCGAAAGGGTTAAATGAGGCGCTGGGGATAAACCCCGAGCCCTCCTGTGTCTGCCCTGTAGGAACGCCGGGCTCCGTAAATAAAAAGAGCCCAGATCGTTTACAGTGCGCTTTCATCATTAGTGTTAGTACTTAAAATCTTCCCGGTATTTTAGAGACTTCAGACACACTGTCCCCTTGCTTCCTATAAGATAGATTTCTTTTTGAGCAAAACTAATAGTGCTTACGAACGGCCTCTGGAGCCAGACTGTCTTGGGTTTGAATCCCAGCTCTCCCACCTCCTGGCTCTGTGCCTTGAGCCTTAGTTTACTCATCTGTAAAAAGGGGACTATTAATGGAATCTGCCTCACAGGTTTATAGGGAGGATGAAATTTTATTATATATTATTACTGTTATAAGCTACATATAAACTATATGTTCTACATTGTTTATTTCCCATACACTGTAATTACCACATATGCATATGACCTATGTGCCATATATATTGGAATATATGGTAAATACTTAGAACAGTGTGTTGGCTCTTTTCACCACCGTGTTGAAGGAAGCCTGATCTAGCCCACGGCGTGTAGGGACGTTGGCACCTTTAGTTAGATCTGGCCTCGTGGAGAATTCAGCACTGACGGTCTTCTGTTCTTGTCCCACAGTGAAGCCCCTGGTGAGCTGCCACCAAGACAGGAGCCCAGAGGAGCAGCGTGAAGCCACTCGGACCTTCTCCCAGGACCCCCTGCTGGCTCCTCCTACCTAGCTTCCTGCGCAGGGCTTCCTGTTTTTCAGGAGAGCGCCTAGTTTCTGTGCGGTCAGCAGGGTGCTCTGACTGCGAAACTTGGCACCAAGTGCTAAGGGTGGAAGAGAAAGTGTACCTGGGCCCCCAGCTTGATCTTGGTACTTGGGACCCATGAGCCTCGTTCCGGTCATCATTTTGAAGAAAGGAACTAAAGCGCTGATTTGCAGGTGGAGATATAAAATAATAATAATAATATTAATAATAATAATTGCTGCATGTATGGAGCACTCACCACATGCCGGGTCCTGTGCTAAGTGCTTTACAAACATGAGTTAAGTCTTCTCCAGCTGACCAAAACCACATTCCAGACGCCCAGTTCGGAACATGTGTGCCCTGAGCGGTTTGGACAAAGCATTAAAAATTAAGGCCAGTGCCTTGCTGGAGTGAGACAGGGCTTGGGCTTTAGGGAGCTGAAGAGTGAGTGGTTCACTTAGGGTACAACAAACCTGGCTTTGTCTAGCTTCAGTGATGCCAACTGCTTTAGCTAAAGCCCCGGGCTGCAGCAGAGCTGGCCCAGAGAAGGGATCTCTGTCTTCTCAGTTCTTTAGTCGGAAGGAGAAGGAAAATCAGCTCCTACTCCAGGGTAGAGATCCGGCTTCAACTCATGCTAGAGGTGCCCGGGCCCCCCTCGAGGTGGGTAGCCATCACCAGGCCACGGTTGGAGCCGAACCCCCCGACACTTATCTCGTTGTGCTCATAGAAGAGTCTCTGCTGTCGCTCCTGAAAGCCAGGCTCCCCTGCCTGGCTGCCAGGGAGGTGAGCCTCTCAGTTCCAGCTCTCAGAATAGTGCAGGCATTTCTCTCTGACCTCCGTGGCTTTTGGCCCTGCTTCCTTGGTTACTAGGAGAGTAGATTGGTGATGTCTTTTCTTGTGTTGCTTTTTGACATACAGAATTAGCATAGGAAACCAAATGCAGAAGTGTGAGTGCAGGAGAATGGGTACGCACCCCACGTCCCCGTGTGTGTCTGTCTGCGTGACCAATAAATTGTGCCTTTCTCACTCAGCTCGCAGCTGTGTGGCAGTTTTTTCCTGACGTTCAGCCGCAGACGACGCTTCTAGGCTGTTGGGGCTGCAGAGTGCAGGAGGGGAGGAGGGGTTGTTGACTTTCGTGGTGGTGTTGGGCCGACTGGTCCCCTGACTAGAGGGGACTTCGTGGAACCGGTTACAAGTTGGCATAGCCCAGGAACAGCAGTAAATGGCCACCTGGCTTCGTGGACTCCAGGCACCATGCGGCCAGCCAACTTCCGCCGATGTCGTCACCCCCCAACACGCACACGCCACCACCACCACCTGCTGGCCTGCAACCCCACGTTCCTCCTGGCTTTTCTAAGTGTTCATCGCTAAGCTCCAGAGACCATGAACACATGTAAACAACACCCACGTTGTGGGCCTCCAGCTCCCGGCACTCAGGAGCCACACGTACTGCCCGAAGGCCCGGGAGCGGCCCGCACCTGGAGGGCCAGTGTGGGGGCTGCTTGGCCCCACTTCCAGGGCACTTGGCCCAGGCTGCTGTTCCCACCAGCTCAGGCAGCTCAGCTTCTGCCCCGCTTCACGGGCACCAGGCCTGCACTGTGGGCAGAGCTTGAGGGGCTGGTGTGTTTAGCAGCCACGGGGCAAACCACTCACTGCCCTGCAGCGGTGTGGCTCGTGGACACGCAGGGGTGAGGCTGAAAGCCCACCGTGACCACAGCTCCTCACCGCACTCAGGCGGGCCCCCCTCACCCTGCAGGCGCACTTCCTGCTCCTCACACAGGAACACCCGAGTCCCCAGGTACCAGCCTTCTGCCTCGCTGGGCCAGGGGCCAGGGGCCAGGGGGGAGGGACAGCTGGAGACACCCAGACATCCTCTTGGGCAACCCCCTCCCATAGCCATCACCGCACGGCTGAAGACCTGGGCACGATACCCGGGGCTCCTGGGGAGCCCACTGGCTGCCAGCATGGGGTGGCCTCCTGGGCGCTACTGTTAACAGCCCCCACCCAGAATGGACATCCAGACCCTCCCCACCATTTCTGAGGGTTCCCAGGAGAACTGAGTTGAGGACCAGCACTGTGAGGTGCACCTTGGGCTCCGCATCATCTTCTGCTCTGAGTTCTAGCAGTTGGAGCAAGTACAGTGCCCCTCAGGGGTTTCCTCCAAGCCCGACCCCGGGCTGTGTGAGCACCAACTGGGCTGTCAGATGATGGGTCACAGCCCCACTGGGATGTCTGGAACTGGAAACTGAAATGTAAGAGCCTTGTCCTCTCAGCTGCTCAGCCCCACACCCCCCTTCCCCCCTCGAGGTCCCTGACCCCCTTCCCCGGGGCTCTGGCCTGCCACCACTCTTGGGGTGAGCTCTCTCTGCTGCGTCTGCTGTGCTTGCAATCCTGCCTCCCAAACAGCCGCCCCCCTCCTACGGGAGGATGACATGGGGACCCAGAAACCCCCACCTCTTTATCACTTAGGTAATTTTCCTCTGCTTTGTGTCAGCTAGTCTTCCCCAGGCTCCCTAAGCGAGAAGGTGGATTGATTAACACGCTTTCCTACAAAAGTGCCCCCCTGGGCGCCTGGGTGGCTCAGTTGGTTAAGCGACTGCCTTTGGCTCAGGTCATGATCCTGGAGTCCCTGGATCGAGTCCCGCATCGGGATCGAGTCCCGCATCGGGATCGAGTCCCGCATCGGGGTCCCTGCTCGGCGGGGAGTCTGGTTCTCCCTCTGACCCTCCCCCCTCTCATGTGCTCTCTCTCTCTCATCCTCTCTGTCTCAAATAAATAAATAAATAAATCTTTAAAAAAAAAAAGTGCCCCCTGCCCCAAAGATGAATTCCGTCGCCCTCTGAGATGGCAGAAGCTGCTGCAGCCCCTTTTTCTAAGTAAATTTCTCCTCCTTTGCATGGTTACATGAACGCTGGTTGAATGCAGCAGATTTGATGCTGATGGGAAGGTGTAATCACGGTGGATGTTCCCTAAGGGCGGGTCACCCCCAGCACAGGTGGGGGGCCAGGGGGCACCTGCTGTCGCTGCTCCATCCCATTCCCCCAGGGAGGGGGTCAGCCCTGCTGCGCCTCCTTTTTCCTGGGTTTCCGGTTTTCTTGCCGTGCCATTTGTTTCCCCACCTCGATAGGAGGGAACTTAGTGAGTCATTCAGAAAAGCTCTCTCCCACTGCTACCTTCCCTAACCGCAGCCTACAAGTTCTCATCTTCGCTTGTCCTCAAAATAGCTCCTTTCTCCTTGCAAACTAATTTCCATGGAGATCCAGCCATCTGAAGGCCTCGAGGCTTTCTGCAAGGCAGCAGAGAGCAGCTCCCAGCCAGCACTCCAGTGGAAAGAGACCTTTATAATGCAAATGCCTGGTCTCACCCCCACAGACGCCCCCACCCACCGTCCAAGGAGGACATCTCCCACCCAAAAAGGTCCCATTTTGGGAAATCCGCGCTGTTCCAGAACAGCGCTGGCAGGTTGTTTCCTGTTCTCTGATTAGGTGGCTGGTCTGCGCTGACCGCCTCTCTCAGGTCACTGCAGACCAGTCCCTGGGTGTGCCCAGCTCAGTCCTTCCCTCAGCCACATAGGTGTTGATGGCATGTGCCGGGCCTTGGGGGCCAGCACGCTTATGAAGGTGGACGTCAAGGGGGAGGGGTGGCCTATCCTGGGCTGTGGGGTCAGACGGAATGGAGTTTAAATGTCTTGTCTCTCATTTCCTAAAAGTATAATCTCATACTGGGCACTTAGCTTTTCTGAACATCGGTCTCCTTGTCTCTAAAATGGGGAGAAGGACGCCTTCTGCGTGGTGGGGTGGTTGAGCAGATTCGTGAGCTCAGCTCGCAGAGACTCAAGGCCTGGTCCAGTGTAGGCTTCCCTGAACATTAGCAGGAGCCTCTCCCTCTCTCTGGGAGGCCAGACAGTGTGGGAGGGCCCTGGGGAGATCACCCTGAGAAAGTTGGAGGGAAAAGGCCCAGGTCGGGATGAGGGAAGGTGCTGAGTTGGGCCTTCTGGGACTGTAGGAATGTCCTGGAAGGTGGTGGGTAAAAAGCTCCCCAGCTGTGGGCAAGAGAATGACTGAACGAGGCCCAGGAACGAGGGGCAGGTGGCGGATGGGAAAGCCTTGCCAACAGGGGCCTGGCTGCAGGCAGCTGGGCTAGATGAAGCCAAGGAAGGGCTAGTTGAGGCCAGGGGGACTGGTGGAGTCTGGGGGGAGGGGGAACTAGTTGAGGCAGAGGAACTAGTGGAGGCTGGGGGGAATTAGTTGAGGCCAGCGATCCAGCGGGGTTGCTTGAGCTACACGGCCCAGAGCTGCTCAGACTGCCTAAGCCAGTGGAGCAGGCCTCAAGGACAAGAGGAAGTCCTTGTGCCGGCAGCGGACCATAGCTCCCAGGGCAGCGCTGGCCAGCCCCCCTTTCCATCTGGGACCTGTCGGCAGTCCCAGTCACCACAGAGCAGCCTGGGCCCCACAGCAGTTCTGGATCGCCCTGTCCAATGTAAGACTCAGCTCCAGCACTTCTGTTTCTTCCCCAATTGGCTTCTTCCTCCTTCTCTAACCAAGGAAAATGACTCACAGCCCCTGCTTCCTTCTGCAGGCCCGGGGGTGGGGGAGGGGGCGAGGACGGAAGCAGACAGTGACACGCTCTGGTTTTTAGGCAGGTCAAGAATACAGGGGGGCAAGTGAGGTGCCGGGGAGCAAAGGGTGAGGGGCATTCGCTCTCAGGAGCCCACCTGAACTTGCACCACCTTGAATGTAGTCCCCCCATGCCTCCCTCGCCTCTCCTGGGCCCCAGCCTGCAGAGCAGGTGGTGCAGGGACGGGCGGCAGGTTGTGAGCACTGCCACTAGATGCCAGGAGGAGTGACAGTCAGCCATGCTCCCAACCGTCACGCTGGCAGGGACCCCGGGAAGGAGAGGGAAGGGGTAGCGGGCGCAGGCAGGAGAGGCCGTCCTTGGAATTCTGTGGAGTCATGTTTCAGTACGTGACATGTCAATAGAATTTTCCTGTCTCGTTTCGAGCATATCCCCAGACAGGGTTTGTCATGCTTCAGTTATTTTAAAAGAGTATTCAGTATGGGTAGTAGCTAAGAGCCCAGACTCTGGAGCCACGGTGCCAACATGGGCCCAAAATGGGCCAGGCTGTGAGGCCCCCTGAAGAATAAGGTAATGCTCCCAGCTTCGAGAAGAGGCACATGCGCGGCTACATTGCCGTTGGGGAACACGTGCGTGAACCACAGGCCCGTGCGATGAATCGCCTTCAGGAGTTAGCTGGGGAGACCTTGTATGACAGCATTTAGAAAGGCCATAACCATGGCGGTGAGGATCTTGGGCTCTGGGGTCAGACCGCTTGGGCTTAGCCCCCAGTCCCTCCCAGCTGACCCACCATATGACCTTGGCTAAGCACTTCACCTGGCATTGCCTCAGTTTCCCCATCTGTAAAAAGAGGAGAATAAAGGGCGCCTGGGTGGCTCAGTTGGTTAAGCGACTGCCTTCGGCTCAGGTCATGATCCTGGAGTCCCGGGATCGAGTCCCACATCGGGCTCCCTGCTCCATGGGAAGTCTGCTTCTCCCTCTCCCGCTCCCCCCTCTTGTGCTCTTTCTCTCTCTCAAATAAATAAAATCTTTAAAAAAAAAAAAAAAAAAAGAGGAGAATAATGGCATGAGCCTCAGGGGGTGCCTGTGAGGACTGAAAGACCTACAGGGGTATGTAACCTTGGCTACGCACACACCCTCGACAAATGTCCGTAGCAGCCAAGGTGAGGATCTGACAAAAACCCACGTAGTTCGTGTTTCCATTTCAACCTCCCTTTCTCCCGGGTGACTCCTTCATGCCCGGGTTCTGGGGCCGGGTCCTGGCTCCAGATCTGACAACCTGCACGGCTTTGGCCTGGTCGCTCCCGCGGGCCGCACCCGTGACAGCCGGGGCAGGGGGACAGTGGCCCGTGCCCGTCAGGAGTGGCCGCTCCAGCGCCCGGGGCCCGCGAGGCTCCATCCACAGCAGCCTCTCTCGTTCTCCTCCGGTCCTCCTCCGCTCTCTCCTTCGGCCATGGATGGCGCAGACAAAGCAAGATCAGCCCTGGCCCGAGCAAGCCCCCACTTGCAGGTTGCCTCCTGGGGAAACTAACCCAGAAAGAACCAGAAAGAAACACAAAGGCTGCTCACCAGAAGGCAGCTTCTCAGCCTTGACGCTGCGGACATTTGGGGCCGAGTCATTCTTTGTTGTGGGGCCATCCTGTGCGTTGTAGGATGGTTAGCAGCATCCCTGGCCTCTGCCCACCCGATGCCAGGGCTCCCCGCCCCCCAACACCACCAAATGTCCCGGGGACGGGAGTGGGAGGGGTGAAATCATCCCCAGAAGTGAAAAACTGCCATCCCACACTTCCCCAGAGAAAGAGGCTCTCCCCACAAATCTGTCAAAATATCACCAGGCCAGTCAGGCTCCTTCCGTTTCAAGGGACAAAGAGGTGGGTGTCACCTCGGGATGGTGTCTATCATCAAGTGCTTGGCAAGTAAGGAAGATTCACAGCTGTGCCTTGGGGGAATGGGAAGAGTAGCCCCTCAGCAGTCGGGTACAAGCCCCACGTGAGCCCGGGTTCAGTCCTGGGGCCCCATGAGATGCCAGCCACCACGCTCACCACCCCGCTGCTTCTTGTCTCTACTTGGTCCACAGTCCTAGCCCCTCGCTCAGTATGCCCTACATTTAAAACTTCCAGGGAGCTCAATTTGGGGTCAGCTAATCTCCACCTGTCTTATTACTTTGGGTTCCCCAGAAACAGGCTCTGGGACAAAGTCGGGAATTGAGAAGAGAAGGAAGCCAATAAAGGATGCTCTAAGAGTAGGTAGCCCCTGGGGCCAACTGGGGCTTAAACTGTCTCCAAAGAGGTGAGAGCTGGGTGCTGACACTCCAGTTCGCACGGGCCACGGTGAAGGGCAGCCTCTGGGGTGTGTTAACTCCTCAGCTCCTCTGGCCCATCAGCAAAGACAACTCCATTGGCCAGAGACAGCGTGACGTGGGGGGGTGGGTGGGGGGCACCAACATGCCCATTCCACCAGACTGTAGGGTCAGCACCGCCGGGCAAAGTGCCAGAACCCAGCCAGCCCAGTGGCCACTGGTCTCTCCCGTTTCTACTCTGCGCTTTTGGACTGACATTCCTGGGTGCTCAGAGAGACATCTCTGAAGAGATACTTAGTGTAAGTAGGTCCCAAATAATATAATGAGAGACTGCAAATACAGACAGTGGTCAGACCATATATAGAAGTAGAACTCTGACCCACAGCCTGCAGGGAAACCAAGCCCTCATCCATAGTAACCGGCCCAGGAAGGCAGCCTGCTGTCTTCTTCTGACCGTCCAGGCAGCCAGATGACAACCTCCGTAACAACTGGCCCCAAAGAGCCAGGACTTGATTAATGATTGGCAGCTTCCCTAATTTTTGTCCCTGCTTCCAACTTAGGACCAACCAGAGAGAGTCAAATATGTCCTCCCACCCAGTCACATAGACATCCCACTTCTAGGTAGCCCTCTTCCAGCTTCCCCAGGCCCCAGGCCCCAGGCTCCCATCAGGGCACACCTGAAGCCTCCCCATTCCCCCCCAAGCTCCCCTACTCCTCTGCCTGCCTCGGAGGTTCTGCTATAAAGCAAATGACAGTTATCACAAGCTCTGAATAGATAACCCTGCCTTTTCTCATTCACTCTGTCTTCACTTATATCTACAGTAAGTCGTCTCAAATAATTTACACTAAAAATTTATGGGTTTTTAAAATCTGATATTAAAATTTAACAGGGTGTCTTGAATTTTTTCTGGCAATGGTAAAGCTGTTCCATCTATCCAGGCACCAAGGTCAAGACTCCATCCCCCGGAGCTGG
Organism: Mirounga leonina; assembly: GCF_011800145.1. Taxonomy (NCBI): domain Eukaryota; kingdom Metazoa; phylum Chordata; class Mammalia; order Carnivora; family Phocidae; genus Mirounga; species Mirounga leonina. The sequence continues at coordinate 6,473,010 of NW_023270377.1, read as the reverse complement.
AGAACTACCGTGCTCCCACAGCTGGAAGGAGGCATCTCAAATCTCTACGGTACAAGCCTGTACAAGCAAAGAGCAGTAACAACAAATAACACTCATTGCAGACTGGACTGTAAGTTCTGGTTTCCCATCTCTTTGATGGGAAATCCCAAATCAAAGTTAAGAGAGTGCTTGTTTTAGGGTAGAAGTTTTAAGCATAGACGAAAATTTAGAGAAGTGGGATGCCTGGGTGGCTCAGTCGGTTAAGCGTCTGCCTTCAGCTCAGGTCATGATCCCTGGGTCCTGGGATCGAGCCCCACATCAGGCTCCTTGGTCAGCGGGGAGCCTGCTTCTCCCTCTCCCTCTGCATGCTGCTCCCCCTGCTTGTGTTCTCTCTCTCTCTCAAATAAATAAATAAATCTTTAAAAAATTTAGAGAAGTAAATATCCCCTGTCAAAGTTATATTTCGCTCTTAAGGTATCTAAAGCTAGCTACCTGTTAGCTGGATTACCTTGGCCAAGCTATTCAACACCTCAGGAGGGACAGAATTGCAATGTTAGTTTACCCACACCACCTGCCCCCAAAACAAACTGACTAATCCGAACAGTCCCACTCCTCAGAGGAACAGAATAGAATTCTGAGAATCCACAGTTTATTGCTTAGATTACCAGGATACGTCATTCACAATGTTCAGGACCCTTTTCAAAATTACTTTATATAAAGGAATCTGCAAAATGTGACCCATCTCAAAAGAAAAGATAAGCAGCAGAGGTCAATCCCATTCCATATGTTAGAATTAGCAAAGATGTTAAAGCAGCGAGGAAACTACACCCCAGGACCTTAAGAAAAATACTCCTGAAGTATAGATATAGATAGAGATATATAATATCTCTAAAGTATATATTTATTACATATACCTGCAGAATATGTATACACTTTAGGATATAAATATCTTTATATATATATATCTTTATTAGAATCTTTATAAAGTGTATATATATAATATATATATTTAGGAGTATTATACATCTCTATCTATCTATCTATCTATCTATCTATCTATCTATCTATCTATCATCTATCTCTATCATCTATAATCTCAGCAGAGAAATAGACATTTTAAAAAGCCAACCCCAGAATTCTAGTCCTGGTCAAAAGATCCTTCAAAAATTAGGTGAAATAAAGACATTTTCAGATAAAAGAAAACTTCGTTCTAAGATCTCCTACAAAAAAAATGCTAAGGGAATTTCTTGAGGCCGATGGGTTATGACAACAGGTAGAAACTCAGATCTTTAGGAGGGAATGAAAAGCATTGGAAGTGATAAATACGTGGATAAATAGAAAAGACCCTTCTTTTCTCTTAATTTCTTTAAAATATGACTATGTAAAGCAATAATCATAACATTCTGTTGTAGTGGTTGTAATGGATGTAGAGGAAAGACTTATGACCACAAATCATAAAGGATAGATGAGGGTAGGAAGCAGCTATGTAACTGCGAATTTTAGACATTTTACTTGAAGTGGGGCAATACTAACCCTAAATAGACTGTGAAGTGGTAAAGAAGTGTATTTTCATCTCTAGAGTAACCACCAAAGAAGGGGATTCTTGGGGAGCTTCTTCCAGTGGCCTACGGTCCCACCTCCATATTTCCTACATATTTCTTGTCTTTTGACCCTTTTCTGTCCCATGCTGGACCCTGCCCTGATTCTTTCACTCCACCAAACAGCACCAACGGAAGTCTTCATGTAAGACCGACTTCGGGGAAAATGTGGGGCAATGAATGATTGCTCCAGCACAGAATGTCACGGCCAAAAACTTACAAATAACTATTAAACACGTTTGTTCTTAAAATTCTTCAGTCACCTAGCCAGTTTTTCTGTGATCTACTTTCTCTGGGACCCCCTGCCCTCCACACTCGCCCTCACTCTCCATGATCTTCTTGCTTTGTCCTACTGGACAATGTGGCCCTGCATCTCCTTCAAAGCCCATCCTAGCCGTGCCTTGGGGGTCAGCTCCCAAAAGCCATGATCCTCCAAAATGTTCTGCTACAAAAAGATAGTTTTCTCTCTGAAAAATTCCGCTACTAGCTTTTAAACCCATTTTCCCTCCTTGCTACATATCGATAACACCGTGGAGACGTCTCCTGCCTCCCTTCTCTAGTAAACTGAGCAAATGAGCTCCAACGCAAATTTGCATCTTCCACTCATCCAGGTTCTGAGCCAAACAAGTGCCTTAGAAGCATCAAAACCCACCCTTAATGGCTATTGTTACTGAAGTATCCCCCCGGGATCCCACTCCCCATCTGGCTTATTTGCTTATCCAAAATATAAATTTCTGAAGCACCTCCTACGTGCTAGGCACCCAGCGCTTGTCATGTTACATATACAACTCTCCCTAAGAAGCGTTTTTCAGAAAGCTCCTTAGAGGATAAAAAAAATTCTAGTGTTTGGTATTTCTCTGTACCATCTTCCTGTCACTGGTAAACATAGGGCCACCTGAAGGCCAGCTTAATCCACGCAAGTCTAACCGTAAAAACTTTGTGCCAGGGGTGCCTGGGTGGTGAAGTCAGTTAAGCATCCGACTCTTGGTTTCGGCTCAGGTCCTGAACTCAGGGTCGTGAGATCGAGCCCCTCGTTGGGTTAAGTGCTCAGTGTGGAGTCTGCTTAAAGCTGTCTCTCCCTCTGCCCCTCACTACCCCCGCAAATAAATCAATCTTTTTTTAAAAACCCAAAAAACAAAATAAAACAAAAAACCTTTGTGCCAGCCATCTATTGTTGCATAACAAACCACCCCAAAACTTAGTGGCTTTAAACAACAATACTCATTTTACTCACAGATCGGCAATTTGGGGAGAGCTTGTTGGAAACAGCTTGTCCCGGCTTCCACCACCATTACTGGGTGAGCTTGAAGGCCGGGCTGGGGGCTGGGACCATTGCAGTATCATTCGTTCACAGGCCTGGTGGCTGATGCTGGCTGTCAGCTGGCACCTCAGTGGTGGCAGGAACACCTATGGTCCAGCCTCTGGAGCCCTGAAGAATCACTGTGCTGCGTTCCGTTCTCAGTAAGCCCACATTCCAGGAGAAGAGAATTAGACTCCACCTTTTGTGTTTTTTTGTTTAAATAAAGATTTTATTTTTTTATTTGACCCAGAGAAAAAAAGGAAGAGAGCAAGCACAAGCAGGGGGAGCGGCAGGCAGGGGAGAAGCAGGCTTCCCGCTGAGCAGGGAGCCCGATGCGGGGCTCGATCCCAGGACTCTGGGATCACGACCTGAGCCGAAGGCAGACGCTTAACGACTGAGCCACCCAGGCGCCCCTAGACTCCACCTTTTGATGGGAAGTGTCCAAGAACTCACAGGCATGTTTTAAAACCCCATGGCCTTGAAGAGAAATGTTGCTCATAATTGAGCCTCATAATCCACAGGAAGCTTCCTCAACATCCTCCTTGCCAGTTTTCTCCAAAGATCGGGGCATCCTGCTGCTTATCTCTCCCTCCCCCTTCTCCCTCCCCTTCTTCCCTTCCCCTCCACCCTCCCCCTTCCTCCACCCAGACAGATGTCCGGTCTTCCTCACTCTGCTCACTTGGTTCTGGCACCTGCAGTCCCTTTTACATCAAGTTACACTTAGACGCTCATGTGTTCCCGTCCCCTGTGCTCCATTTCTGTCAGTTTCCTCAATGGAACCAACAAAGTCTTCCCACCCAGGGAAGGTGGGGGATGGGTTGGTTGTCCCTCTTTAATATTTCTCATGCTGACCCCTGAACTGCGTGGGTCCGCTTAAACGTGGATTTTCTTTTTCTAAATACAGTAGAGTACCGTAAACGTATTTTCTGTTTCTTATGATTTTTAGTATCATTTTCTTTTCTCTAGCTGACTGCAAGAAGACAGTATGTAACACATGTAACATGCAAAATAGGTGTTAATCGATTGTTTATGTAAGGCTTCCGCTCAACAGTTTTGAGGAGAGCCAAAAGTTACCCGTGGCTTTTCTTTTTCAAGATTTTATTTATTTATTTATTTGAGAGAGAGAGAGAGAACAAGCGGGGAGGAGGGGCAGAGGGAGAGGGAGAAGCAGACTCCCCGCTGAGCAGGGAGCCCGATGCGGGACTCGATCCCAGGACCCTGAGATCATGACCTGAGCCGAAGGTAGACACTTAACTGAGCCACCCAGGCGCCCCGACCTGTGGACTTCTGACTGCGTGAGGGGGTTTGGCGCCTCCAACCCCTGCGTTGTTCGAGGGTTAGCTGTATATATATGTGTGTGTGTGTGTGTATATATATATATATATACAACACATTTATATATTTGAAAATAAACCCAAGAGTTCACACAGTAATTATATTTGCAAGTTGAGCCAGTATTCCGGATAGACTAGACATCTTTGTACACACACAACCCGTGAATGTAAATAAGTGCACTTGAACATAAGGGAAAGGGCACACCCAAGGGAGACCTTAATGAAGACCCTGTTTACAGAGGCGCAGGCAGAGTGGAGAGAACCAGCGAAGGATGTTGAGACACCCAGGGACCAGTCACAGCAAGAAGCCACCACCTCCCTGAGCTCACTTGTTATCTAAGGGAGTGAGAGTCGGAGCCAGAAAGAGGGGCCCCTGCTAGACACTGCGGCCATAAAAGGAACCAGGAAGAGCAGAGAAGGGCAGGGCTTAAAGCGCCTTTACCTCCCCTGTCTCCTCTTTTCTTCCCCGCTAATTCTCCCATTGCCCAAACCAAGCAGAGGCCAGAGGGCAAGGGAGGCCCTTGGCCCAGGAGGCGGCAATGTCCATAGGGGTCAGCTTCCAGACATGGGACACACTGAGAAGGGCAGAGAACGGAGGGGCAAGAGAGTGGACAAAGCAGCAAAATCAATACAATTTGTTACAAAAATGAATAAGATCACTTTTTGACGGCAACTCTTTCACACTATACATCCATCGGGAGTAAAAGATGGGGGGGCCACATATGCAAACAATTAAGAAAAATAGACATTGACAGTCATGGGCTGACAGCCGCTCTTAATTACATGAGCTAATGGAGTGGGATTCCTGGCATGACTTACTCCAAAGTAATTTATATTTGGCTTGGAAAACAGAATGGTTTTTATAACAGATTTTTCTAATTATGTTTTGCTTATGTTAATATGAGGATTTGATTCCTCAAGTAAATACCACCTGATCACAAAGCAGGATGGCTCAAAAGCTCACTGAGCGCCAGGTGGAAGACAGGCTGGGATTTCACAATTTGCTGCAAACGATGCAAAAGTAAATGGAAGGTTTTGCTTTGGTTTCCTGGGGTCTGCGCTCTCCAGCTGGTGTGTAGAGGCATGAAGGGCAGCTCCTGTATCTCATGCGTCCTCTGGATTCATCAAAAATAATAGCACTCAAACTGCTATGGATAAGGATCGCCTGTAGAAGCTGCGAGAATGCATATTCATATGCCTGCCGGAGCACCGGGTTCCCTTGGTTGGGATGGTGCCTGGGAATCGGAATTTCAGCAAACATTCCAGATCAACGTAATGCCAGTGGTCAAGACATCACATCTGGGGAAACGCTGTTCAAAGCGTGGGACATGTTCATGCATAAAGGAAGCAAAGTGGGGAATGGTTTGGGGTCAGAGCTGGGTTCAAATCTCAACTTTGCTGTTCGTTGGTTGAGGCCAGTTTCCTTCTCCATCATTTGCAAGAAGGCTATTAAATATACATAAGGGTACGCGTGGAAATCATAAACGAAAAGTGAAGATCATGACTGATTCATAGTGGCACTCACTATTTGTACCCAGAAGCTTCTTGATTGAGCCTTTCTCAAGATAATTGGGTTTTGGGAGTCCTAGCTTAGAAGACCCAGGAACACAGCATCCATGTGCTGGGTCGGATGCCCAGCTCTGGGTCCTTGTGCTCACTGAGCACCGCCCTGAGATAGTAGATTTCATACATTCCATGGTTTTCAAGGCGCTCTCCCCTTGTTTCCACCCAGGAAATTATTATTCATCCTGCAGCATATGGACAACAGGTTTTTACCCATTCTCTCTTGCTTCTGGCATTACACCATCCAACAATATGGTGTTAACAAAAAATATTAAAACTAGCCATCTTAAATTTTTGGTTCTGGTTCATAATGTAACACAACGAGAGGGAAAATCTTTTGCACAGTCCCAGTGGTGCAGAAACATTTAGAAAAGATTCTAAATATAGACTCCCAGATGACAGAGGGGTTGTTTTATGTCATTCTGTGATTTCTTTTTCACAGCATGTTCTATGTGCTGGCATAAAAAATTTTAATGAAGTCAGAATGCTAAATTTAAGTGAACTTTTGCTCTCGTTCATTGCAAAATACAGCTCATTGCCATTTAATTGGCTGTGCATCTTGGCATCAGACCGGCAAGCAGCAAAACAAAAATCAGAGCTCATAATGCAACAATCTTGATTATGCCCTGATTCTAACTACCACTGTGGATCTTTCCTAATCTTTTATGTAATTGACCTTCAGTGAATACATGCAAAAAGTGTTTTCAATTGTTCCTCTTAAATCACCCTAATTGGACAGGAGTATGTGAAAATATATGACTTGAGGAATAGTTTACATAATCTAATTACTAATCCTTATTGATATATGATAAGCGCCAATTATTTTTTGGTCAATAAATAGCCTATGAATACTGCTTATTATGGGGAATAAATTTATACCGCAAGCTGTTCTAAGCAAGCCATTCAAGATGTTCACGTATAACTTAGGTACGAAATCTTCAGTAACCTGTTAGTGACTATACAATCCGAAGTAACTCTACTAGAACTATGCTTCTCAAACTTCGGGGTACATAGGGACGCCTGGGTGGCTCAGTTGATTAAGTGTCATGATCCCAGAGTCCTGGGATCGAGTCCCACATCCGGCCTCTTGCTCAGCGGGGAGCCTGCTACTCCCCTTGCTTGTGTGTGCTCTCTCTCTCTCTGACAAATAAATAAATAAAATCTTTCAAAAAAAACCCCCAAAATTTAAGGGTACAAAAAGATCACCTGAGGAAACCCCTTCAAAATGCAGGCCCTGGGGCCAACCACAGAGAATCTAGGGCAAGGGAGAGATGAAAACAGAAACATGCGGTTCAATCAACTTCCCAGGTTGATAGCCAGTTTGTAGCCAGTTGAGGACCTGCCCGTTTTCCTGGAGGACCGGCCCATTCCCTCACCTATGGGCAGACTCCCAACCTTGGCATCCTCCCCTGGCTGGAAGCAGGCGTGTGTCTAGGATTAAGGAAAGTTCTTTCAGCTCTTGGACTTCTCTTGGCCTGACCCCATGACAGTCCAATCACAAACTGGGTAAGTTCATGAAAATCCAGCAGGTTACCTATCTCAAGGATTGCTCAGAGAGGTTAATCCTAGATGCCTTCAGGGCCAAATAAAAATGCACTGTTATATGTGTTCTTTGCTTGATCCTCACTACTCCATAGAGTTGAGTCTTACCCATATTTTATAGAGAAAGAAACTGAGGTTCAAGGGAAGGCAGGGCACTTGGCAAAGCTCACAGAAGACAGGTGGAAAACCGAGTCTCCGAGCCGTGTCTCCAGTCTTCAAATGCTTTCTTTCCAGCTCCTTGCCAGGAGTTCGGTTGTATTGCCAGGATATGTGGAGGTGGGTTAAGCATTTTACATAAGAAATAAACTAATTACCTCTCGGAATTAATTTTCTATGTGAGAAGAGATTTCTCTGCATTCACAGAACAGCAGCTACACAGGAAATGATTAAAATTCTAAGAAAACTTTTCCTCTGTCTCTATCTTCAGACCTTTTACAATGCTTCCATCTTTTGGTTAGGTGTGAAAATAGAAAAGCAAGTTGAGTCCTGAGTTACCTCTGATTTTCAAGCCCTCTATCAAGGGCCCAGAGTCCCCTGGCTTGGCTCCCTGGAGCTGGGCAGAGTTGCTGCGGGAACTGTTCCCCAACAGATCAGAAGAGTGATCCTCACAAACCTAACCCTAGAATTTCCTTTTGACTTTTGCAGTTCGGATGGTTTTGTAATTTTGATGGTCTGCTCAGGCTGTCATAAGAAAATACCATACCGTTCAGTTTCCGGTGAGAGCCCACTTCCTGGTTCGCAGAGAGCCGTTTTCTGGGTGTCTTCACATGCACGGCAGAGAGAGGGAAAGAGGTCTCTCTCCTCTTCCTCTTTTTATAAGGCCGATATTCCTATCGGGTTAGGGCCCCACACTGATGACCCCATTTAACTTTGTCTCCTAAAAGCCCTTCTCCACTTACAGTCACTTAATCCCTTGGGGGTTAGGCATTCAACACATGAATTTTGAGGGGGACACAATTCAGTTGATAGGAGATGGAGTCAGTAATTTTCCAGGAAAGCAACTTTGGAAAGAGGCAAGTGGGCAGTTTTCCTAACTGAAGACAGAAAGTTCTGTGTGAGAAGGTACCCTCCTGACCCTTTGGTGGAGAAAGGGATGGTGTATCAAGAAGTCAACGTGTAGGGTTACCGGCCCTTAGGCAGGGCACGAGAAATACTATGGTTCTGAATCTCGTTCCATAGTGTCTCAGGCAGAGTTTTAGGTCAATATGTCTGTATTTGTACATTTCCTGGGGAGGTTTGCTTTAGCCACAATGGCTTCCCTGCTGGTTTTCAGACATATCAGGCAAGTTCTGGCCTTAGGGCTGCCTTAGGCTGGGTTTCCTAGAAGCAGAGGCTGAGACTGGGATTCTCATGCAAGGGATTTATTGAGGAAATACTCCAAGCATCAGGAGAGGTGTTGAGGGAATCAGGATCGGTCAGAGGAAGAAGTTAGGCAACTGCAGTTTTAGAAGAAGTCTAGCCTAAGCCTGTCCCAGGAAGGAACGTACGTTGCATCATGGTGATTGTCCTGCGTGAGGTTAGGGCACTGGGCACCTATGCCCCCTCCTATCAGTCAATCATTGACCACCTCCCGGGCATCTCTAAGAAGGGAGGTTGGCCTAGGGTCCACTGCCCGAACGCTCTCCCCCGCAAATAACCTCTTAGCTAACTCTCACCTCCTTCTGGTCTTTGCTAAAATCTCACCTTCTCAGTGAGGTCCATCCCAGCCACCCTATCGATGTGCAAACTGCACCCAAACCCCCTCACCATCACCCTTACTCTGGTCCACTTTTTCGTTTCATCCATAGCTCTCATCGCCCACACACATACATAATTTGCTTCTTTAGTATGCTCAGTCTTTTTGGCTTGTCTCTCCCCATGAGAATGGAAACTCTTTAAGGATAGAAATACTGGTCTAGATGGACTCTGAAAAACAAACAGGGTTTTAGAGGGGAGGGGGGTGGGAAGATGGGTTAGCCTGGTGGCGGGTATTGAGGAGGGCACATTCTGCATGGAGCACTGGGTGTTGTGCACAAACAATGAATCATGGAACACTTCATCTAAAACTAATGTAATGTATGGGGATTAACATAAGAATAAAAAAAAAAAAAGAAATACTGGTCTAGCCTTAGCACTTGGAATAATGCCTGGCATATGTTAGGCATTTAATAAATGCTTGCTGAATTAATTAAGTCTCAAAGAGGTCCTGACACAAAGAAGAGAGGAGGTCAAGAGCCTAAAGAAACAGATGATATCCAAGGGTCCTAGCCAATCCTTTGGGCATGGAGGCCCTATACCTCTACATCCCTATACCCACTGGGTCCTACAGGAGGGGGTACCCTTACCTCCAGGAATACATGGATGATACCATTTTGGGATTCAAATGAATGTAAAGTCATCATTACAATGTGCTCTGTGTCCCACCCAACACAGCTGCTGTGCTGGAGGACTTAAACTTCTACTTGCCCTTCTGAAATAACTTGGTCTTTACTCTCCCTCAGGAGTCTCAACTTCGGAAAACCGTGCCCCACCCCCCACCCCCCCATGATTATACCTTACTTAGCAGAGCTTCTCATTCAGAGATACGTACTGCATCATAAACAGGATGTGAGGCATTGTCACAGCTTCCTGGGAGGATGCTTCCTAATGCATGCACTCAGAAGTGGAGTGACCAGGTCATCGATACCCACATTCTTTCTATCTGCCTGACAAAAAAGGTATCTTGGACAAATCCCGAAAAACATATTTTTTAAAAAATCAAGTCTTCCTAGCCATCCCCCCAAACAACACATAGGAAATTGTTTACTCCTCGCCTGGACAAAATGGACAAAGAATGTAGACAGATAGAGTACCCAAAGAGAATGGATGATGAGTACACAAATAGATGAGAAAATGTTCAATTTTACCAAAGAAATGCAAAGTAAAACAACAGTCAGATACGATGATCATCTATCAAACTAGTGAACTTTTTTTTTTTCCTATTGTACTACCCAAACTGGTGAAGATACGGTCACAAAGAACATTCTACACACAAGGAACATTCTACAGCACGGGTGGAAGGTACAGGGTGACGGCTGATGGAAAGTGTGTGGCCAGCTCTTTTCAGAGACTTTGCTATCTTCATCATCTTTGACCTGCTAGAGTCAGAATTCTACAGAACCCCGTCCTACCAAAATAACCTGAAATTCAGGGAAGGGAGGTCTTCTGAAACCAGCCCTATGGGGGTTTTGTTTTTTAATATTTAGCAGGAACCCTGCTTACAAGGTGGGTTTGCTGGCCGTTTCCAGTTTTTGAAGGTGGTGCTTCCGTAGCAGAGGCCTTCCCTTACTACCCCATAAAAATATCCACCCAGACTTCATTTGCTTTGGAAAAATTAACCGAAATGTGCTGTTTAGTCACCGGAAGGTAAAGCAAATCCCTACCTATGCATTGATCTCAAGGATACTGTGAAATCACCACAAATGGGAATACAGGATCGCTGGGGGGAGAGGTGGAGAAGGTTCCACCCACTCACTCCCATGCAGGAGACCTGCCCTCTTGGCCTTGTCTGAGAGGTCACCCTGGGGTGTGGCCCAGAGGGCAGGCAGCGCCCCCACACTGCAGCATGATGGGCTGTCACCTCCACGGTCATGAGTCAGGGCCTGAGAAAGGGCACAGAGAGGGTCCTTTCCCTCTGCCAGTAGTCCTCCCCACACACTCACCACCATCTAGGACCTGGAGTAGCACTCTGCGCTTCTTCCAGGACACACAGCGGCTCGTTTCTTCAGATCCTGGCAAAGGTGAGCAGGACAGGGCGGGCATTTTCTGCTCTCAGTCTCTGTAATGGAATGACATCTAAGGGGTTTTCCTGCTCTAAAGTTCTAAATTTCCATTTTAGTCAAGGCTCTCTGCTTACAAGAAGAGAAACTAGCTGAGGAAGAAGAGACCCTGGCACTGGGGAACAGGGCTGTCAGGGGGAGGGCAGCTCCATCCTGGGCCCTGCTCTCTCTGGATACTTCCTCTACCCACCTCTTCCTTGTTCCTGTCCACAGATGGCTCTTCTGCCCATTCCTGGCCTCCCTGGCTTCTCCCTCAGCTCCAGATGCTGAGGTCCAGCTCCCCACACCCAAACCCCTGGAAATGGAATATGGCCCCTCTTGGGTCAAGTGTGCATGGCTGGTCCAAAGAGTGGAGTGGTAGAAGGGTCCAGTGATGTGGTAGAATCATAGCCACCAGACCCCTGATCTTATCAGAGGGAAAGAGAAGTGGACTTGGGGAGGGGAAGGACCCCTCAAATGTCTCCAGCGGAGTTGGCGGCTCCTTCCTTCCCCAGCCTTCTCCTGATACTTGGGTTCCCCTCCTGGTTCCCTGAACAGCACAGACAAGGAGGATTAGACATGAGAAATGTATTGAGGGAGAGGCCTGTAGGGGAAGATGGGAGGGGCACTGGACAAGGCTGGTCCTTTCGGGGCCAACAGGTGTCTATCTTCGTCATCTCCGGCTGCAATAACAGGATACCATAGACTGGGGGGGAGGGGGCTTAAATAGTAGTCATTTATTTCTTGTAGCTCTGGAGCCTGGGAAGTCTAAGATCAAGGTTCCAGAGATTTTATGTCTGGCAAGAGCCTTCTTCCTGGTTTGCAGACAGCCATGGGGAGAGAGAGATCATCTCTCAGGTGTCCCTTCCTTTTTTTTTTTTCCAATTTTTTTTTTAAGTTTTATTTAAGTAATCTCTACACCCTATGTAGGGCTCAAACTCACGACCTCGAGATTAAGAGTCGCATGCTCCTCTGACTGAGCCTGCCAGGCGCCCCCCTCAGGTGTCCCTTCTTAAAGGGCAGTAATCCCACTCAAGAGGGCTCCACCCTCATGATCTTCCAAAGGCCCCGCCACCAAATACCATCACAATGGGGGTTAGGGCTTTAACGCACGAATTTCAGGAGTACGTATTCAGTCCATGACAGCACCCTGGAAGCAAAGTCAGAAGAGGAGTCTCCCATGTCTCAGGAGCTCCCCTGCGGTGCTTGGTCACTGGCTGGGGCGTCTGAGGGTGGCATGGACACTTTGGATGTGGTGGTGGATTGGGAGCACAGCTGCTGGGGTTGTAAGTCGATTACTCTTCCCCAGTAGGAGAGCTGAGAGGCACAAGTTCAAAGGCCAACACCCAACCACTTCTTTAGTTTAAAAATGCAAAAATTCCTTTGCTTGAAGGCTGTACAAAAACAGAAGGCAAGCTAGGTTTGGCGGGTAGGCCATATTTTGCCGATCCCTGGTTTAAATTGCAGGTTAAGTTTTCTGTTGCTTGCAGTTGAAATCCTCCTAACTTCCACAAGAGGCAAGTATGGTTGACTCCAGAATGCTGACTTAAGGTTGCTTGTCCTTCTAATTCCCAGTGTAAATTAGGACTTGATGCTCAGGCTTACAAATCTGCAGACCATACTTTACTTCTTGCGTGTATAAGCTGGTAACTTAAGGATAAAGTAGCAGGTGTGGAGTGAGGGCAGGGCTTCTGTAATAGACCTGTGAGGACAAAGATACCCTTATAGTTTAACAAGTCACAGGAGAGTCCCTAGCAAGAATCAAAGATCTGTCTGTGAGGTACTTCCCCACTACCCCAGTCCCCAGCACAGCAGAGGGGTCCCTTACTCTTGCCTCCAACACACATACACTCCTAAGTGAGGAGATGGAGCTGAGAATGGTTGAAAAACAACCTTCACGGGCGCCTGGGTGGCTCAGTTGGTTAAGCGACTGCCTTCGGCTCAGGTCATGATCCTGGAGTCCCAGGATCGAGTCCTGCATCGGGCTCCTTGCTCGGCAGGGAGTCTGCTTCTCCCTCTGACCCTCCCCCCTCTCATGCTCTCTCTCTCTCTCTATCTCATTCTCTCTCAAATAAATAAATAAAAGAAAAAAAAAAAGAAAAACAACCTTCACAGAGGTGGAGATCAAGTTGGACTCAAGGAGATGGGGCTTTGAGAAAAAAAGAGGTAAAGAGAATTAAAGAAACTGGTAGGAGGGAGGGAGAGTAAGAGACAGAGACAGAGGGAGGGAGTGACACACAGAGAGAGACACTGTGGACGAGACGGTGTGGGCCACCCCCAAGGTCTAGGGCAGGGCCCAGGGCCCACGGGAGATCTCAGAGACAAGTTGGAAAGACCAGAGGAGACCTTTCCGAATCTCCAGCTCCTGGAAGACTCTGCACGAGCTGAACTAGATCACTGGACCCTGCAGGGAAGGACAATGGAACATTTTCCACAATCCTGCATGGCTTTCCCAAGCTCAATTGTTCTGCCCTGGACTGGACTGCCCCACACCTCCTGGGGAGCAAGGGTGATGCTGGGGTTACCCAAGTGGTTGGAGAAGCCATTTGTCCACATGCAGTCTTTGACAAGACTAAGGGAGCTCTGCAATTTAATTGTGGAAAAGCTTAAGAGCTCAAGGTCCAGTGCACATGATGGGATAGAAAATTTTCCTTATTGGAAAGAAGAGGTGCAGGACAAAATGCTGGAATGCATGTGAGTCACACACCACAGAGTGGCCAGTCCTGCTCCCTGTCCCTGTTGGACTCTGTGTTCCTGGCTGGTTCCTCCTTATTTGGGGATCTGCCTCCCAGAGGAAGTGTCTGGACCCTGGGATTTGCAGAACAGACTGCTATTTCGACTTTAGGTCTTTTTTAAGACAAAAGGTCCACTTGTTACCTCAGCAAAGATCCGTGTCTCATGACATGCAATATTTACTGATTTACTTTGTCAGAATCCTACTCCGCCGTGCGTTCTCTGTGGTTCTACTGCATGAGAAGGTAGTGTTGGGAGGGGCTCTGCACAGCTATTAATACCCCGTGAGTCACTCCAATGGTGCCATTTGAAATGGTGTCCCTTCACTTTCTGTTGAGGGGGAAGAGAAAATAGTTCTAACATATGGCAACCGTATTTTCCCATATTCCAGGTCTATTCTAATATTTCCAATGGTAACTTTTGGGTTAGGAACATTTTCTCTCACAGACAAATACTATCATTTAGAACAGAGATTAACTCACTCAGAAGCTCAGGAGATTTCTGATCGAGACACTTTTCCCTGAAAGTCTGGAAACGGGGTGCTGATTAACACCAGAAGTGCATGGTGAGAAAAGCAGTGTATTTGTCAAGATTGTAAAGGGGAAAGCCCTGGATTCGTGCCCATCTGTGGGGGCCCTAATCTGGTTTTACCCACCCAGCCCTAATCTTTTCTTGGGCTTGTCTGATGTATTAATCAGGGTTCTTGGATGACAAGCGGAAATAAAAACCCAATGTAGGGGGCACCTGGGTGGCTCAGTCGTTAAGCGTCTGCCTTCGGCTCAGGTCATGATTCCAGGTCCTGGGATCAAGCCCCGCATCGGGTTCCCTGCTCGGCAGGAAGCCTGCTTCTCCCTCTCCCACTCCCCCTGCTTGTGTTCCCTCTCTCACTGTGTCTCTCTGTCAAATAAATAAATAAAATCTTTAAAAACAAACAAACAAACAAACAATGTAGGGGCACCTGGGTGGCTCAGTCAGTTAAGTATCCAATTCTTGATATCGGCTCAGGTCAAAATGATCTTGGGGTCATGAGGTCGAGCGCCGAATTGGGCTCTGCACTGGGCATGGAGCCTGCTTGGGATTCTCTCTCTCCCTCTCCCTCTGCCTCCCTGCTTGCACACTCCCTCTCTCTCTCTCTCTCTCTGGAAAAAAAAATTTTTAAACAAAACAATGTAAACCAGCTTTAGTGAAATGTAGTAATGTATTGGTTCAAGTAACCAGACTGGGAGGAGAATAGGGCCGGGTTAGTTTCAGGAATGGCTGGAATCAGGGACTCCAATGCCATCGAGACCCTCGGTTTCTCATCTCTTCTTCTCCTTGTGTGATTGCCCCGTTTTCTTTTCAGACCAAACTTTTCATGAGACATGGGAGGGGACATGGCAACCAGTGGAACCCAATGCATATCCTCAGACTTCCTACCCAAAGGACAAAAGAACCCCTCCCCTCTCTTCCAGACCCAGTTTAAAAGTTCCTGTGCAGAACAGTGATTGGCAAGGGTTTCTATGCTCATTCCTGGGGCCAATTTGTGGCATGAAGGGACAGGGAAATGCCATGAATGTAGTCAGGAGGGCAGAATCTGTTCATAAAAGAATAGGGGGCTGGGCTGTCTGAACAGAAGTTGTGTCCTATGTCTCCCTTCTTCTGAGAACTGTCCCTTCCCTTCCATCTTGGGGGAACCATCCTGGAAGGCTGATGCTGCCCCTTTGCCCCACCGATTGTTGGACATGGGCATCTGCTAGCCCACCAGCGTCTGCTCCCAGGAGTTTAGAACTGGGGCTCGGAGGTGCCAGAGCAGTCTGTGGCTTGCTTGTACTGACAGGCCCTTAGAGGGGCCACGTCTTCACCATCTGGGTGGGAGGACTGAGAAACAAAAGAAGCCCAGCCGCCAGACAAGAGGAAAAGGAAGCAGAAACTTATGGAGGGAAGTAGATGCCAAGGGCTGAGCATTCTGATGGGATTTGCATCCTGGTTCCACTGATTCCTGGTGTCCAGCCACATCCCCACCCACTGCCAGCTCTATGCAACGCCCTGGATCTGCATATTCCCCCCCTCCCTTAAGGAAGCTCAAATTGCACTTTATTTATTTATTTATTTATTTATTTATTTATTTATTTATTTATTTGACAGAGACAGAGACAGCGAGAGCAGGAACACAAGCAGGGGGGAGTGGGAGAGGGAGAAGCAGGCTTCCTGTGGAGCAGGGAGCCCAATATGGGGCTCAATCCCAGGACCCTGGGATCATGACCTGAGCTGAAGGCAGACGCTTAACGACTGAGCCACCCAGGTGCCCCCAAATTGCATTTCTATTGCTTGTCATTAAAAGCATTCTGGGGTACCTGGATGGCTCAGTCGGTTAAGTGTCCGACTCTTGGTTTCGGCTCAGGTCGTGATCTCAGAGTCCTTGAATCAAGCCCCGCCTTGGACTCCACGCTCAGCAGGGAGCCTGCTTGAGGATTCTCTCTCCCTTTTTCCTCTGCCCCTCCCCTCCTCTAAAATACATAAATAAATCTTAAAAAAAAAAAAAATGTCTTCTGATACTCTATTCATCCGAAAAAAACAGCCACAACCCTAATGTGCTGACACGCAGCACGGCAGCATGGTTAAATGGGGGGCGGGGGTGGGGGGAGGGAGCTGTTTGTTCTGGTGTTAAGGTGTCCGTTTTCCTCGAACGAATCCGAGCTCTGCCTCTTCCTAACTCCATGACATGCACAAGCTACTTGACCTCTGTATGTCAGTTTCAACCCTGTAAAAGGAAAGATTAACAGCACCTGCTTCGTGTAGGGTGAGAAAGAAAGAAGTTAAACCAGGTAGAACCCAGTCCCTGGTGTGTAGAAATCACTCAATAAAGTTTGGCTGTTATTCACAGCAGGAGATGGCAGGAGTGTCTGGGAGAAATTTAAACGTCTGGGTGGCTCAGTGTTAAGTGTCTGCCTTCAGCTCAGGTCATGATCCCAGGGTCCTGGGATCAAGCCCTGCATTGGGCTCCCTGCTCTGCCGGGAGTCTGCTTCTCCCTCTCCCACTCCCCCTGCTTGTGTTCCCTCTCTCGCTGTGTCTCTCTCTGTCAAATAAATAAATAAAATCTTAAAAAAAAAAAAAGATCAAAGAAGCAAACCAAGGGAGCTAACTCCCCACAAACACACTCTCCAGCCAGGGCTCATACTCCCAGCTTGTTAGATGTGCCATGCCGAACCCTCCAGCCACCGTTCCAGTACTTGGCTGCCAATATAGAGGAGGGATAACAAGGACTTCCTCTAGGAAAATAGAGCTTTGCTATAAAGCTTGTGTTGGGCTACAAGGCTAATACCTACCTCAAACACTGTCATTGTTAAAATATGAAATCTCATTTTTACTTTATATTCCTTAAATAGTGCACATTCAGATCTCCCTTCCTGAAAAGTGAGCTCTGTGATCAGGATCCAAGCCTGGGCCATCTGTCTTCCACATAGGGCTCACCCCTGTGCCAGACCCACACTAGGACCCAACTGTTTACACTTGCTGATTGAAAGATAAAGGGAAATCAGAAAGACCTAAAGGGGAAGGACCAGAGTAAACAGGACAGTTGTCTGAAAGTTGGACTTGGAGTCCACCGAATTGGAGCATGTTATGTTAAATCTGGTTATACTTTGTTTCAGTGATACTAAACTTTGCACAAAGAAAGTTCTTTGTTGAGTGATGCTTCTTGCATTCCTCTGTGAGCAAATCTGCACTGCTTAACACACTATTACAAGAATGTTGGGATATTTTACTTACACCTTACATCCATTAGAGGCAGTCAGAATCCATTTCATAGATGTTGCTTTCCAGCAAAGCATGCTGAATCCTTTAAACACTCATTACTAACCAGAGCAAAACCAGAAACTTTTCTCTTAAGCCTCATTATCTGTCTCCAGAATAGTCAGACAACCTCATTTCCTCCTCCTTCCTATTACTCATCCCCATCCAACCATTCCCGTCAAGGTCCTGGGAGTACACCTGAGGCCTCCACATCAGACGTTGCTCTTCACCAGGATGCCTTCCCTTTTGTCTAATTTAGGAATTAACTACATATCATTTCAAATTATTCTCTGTTTTAAGTATTCTAGTCGAGCCAAACTGTAGTATCAGCTGGAAGAGACCTGACGATGGAGTACAGTGGGTAAGGGCTGCTAGAGTCAGGAGCCTGTGTGTGAGCCCAGGTCTTGCCACCGACTAGCTAGGTGTCCTCAAGCAAGTTATTTAGCCTCTCCGTGCTTCAGGTTCCTTATCTGTAAATAAGGATGAAGATGGTAACAGTAGCTAACAATAACCTTACCAAGTAGGGTTGTTAGGATGAAAAGAATTACAATGTGTGAGGTAGTCAGAAGAGTTCATGGGCTAGAACACTCTGGAAGTTTTTGTGCTTATTAGTTATCTTCCACAGAGCTCAGCACCCAGATGAATAAATGGTTTTATAAGTACATGTTCTTTTTAAAAAATATTTTATTTATTTGACAGAGAGAGACACAGCGAGAGAGGGAACACAAGCAGGGGGAGTGGGAGAGGGAGAAGCAGGCTTCCCGCAGAGCAGGGAGCCCGATGCGGGACTCTATCCCAGGACCCTGGGATCATGACCCGAGCCGGAGGCAGACACTTAATAACTGAGCCACCCAGGCGCCCCAGTACATGTTCATTTTTATAACTTTTTCTTGCATATGTAGTACAAATGTAATGGGTAATAATTAGAAAACATAAGATATAGAAAAAACATAATAAAATATGAACATGAGTCAACTATACTCAAATTAAAACAAAAACACATCAGCAATGCCACTGCCCAGAGTTAATACTATCAGTATTTTCATATATTCCATTCATTGATTAAACAGCATTTACTGGGGCACTTGGGTGGCTCAGTGGGTTGAGCATCCAACTCGGTTTTGGCTCAGGTCATGATCTTAGAGTCCTGGGATCAAGCCCCCTGTCGGGCTCTGTGCTCTGCAGAGTCTGCTTCAGATTCTCTCCCCCTCTCCCTCTCATTCATTCTCTCAAATAAATAAATAAATAAATAAATAAATAAATAAATAAAATCTTTTAAAAAAAGGAAACAGCATTTCCTGAGCACCTAATATACAACAAGCTTCATGCTCTCACTGGCTATGATGTTGAGCAAAAAGAGACACAGCTCCTGCCTCACAGAGTTTACCATCTGGTGTGGGGAGACACACCTTCATCAAGTAATGATATAAGTACGCAAAGCCGCAACCGTGATTATTGCTATGTAGGAGAGGTACATGTGTAGGAGGGAGACCTGACCTAGTTGTGAAGGTCTTTTACTGAAGATTGTGAGGCAGTGATTACTGAGTTGAGAATTAATGCATAGGAATGAACTCGAAGTCAGAAGGGAAGAATGTGCACAGCAGAAGCACAATAAATCCAAACGTCCTCCGGTGGGAGGGAGTACGGTGGGTGGAAGGGAGTAAAAGGGTCCGAGGTGGCTGCAGCATACTAGATAAAGCTGGTGGCTTAGGGAGAGGGCACGCTTAGCAGAACTTAGTACCCTTAGTTTAGAAATCGTATTCTCTATTCATCTGACAAATTTTGCCTATGAGGATCCAAGGATGCACTTCTTTTACATAAATTAGATTTACACCATACACTGTTTTTATTAGGAGCATTTTTTTGAACAATAAATATACTGTAATTTAATCTATCTCTTATTGTTGAAAATACAGTTTCCAACTTTCCACTATTATGAACAATGCTGTGACAGACGTTCTTGTATGTGGACATTTGTCCAAATATTTAACACAAATTTCTGCAAGTGGAATCGCTGATTCTGCAAATTTGTTAGTATGTTTTAGGCATAATCTTGTCTAGAAAATCAGCACGTTCAACTGTCAAGATTTAATGCTATGTGACGCTATGGTCTTTTGAGGTTGGTACCACTGTTATATGTGGGGGCATTTCTGGTGACATTCAGAAAACTGCTCTCTCATTTTCTTCGGTGTGTGAGAAAGCCCCTCCTATTTCTGATTCTTCCTAGTCTTTCCCACAAATTCAGATCACTCAGTACTGACTGCCAATGAAGTGTCTCTAACTACAGCTCTAGAAGCCTGACTAACCTCCTCCCTGGCTCCACAGGAGAGGAAAGCCTTTTTTATCTGCCTCTGAAGGAGCTTCCACTGGACTTGAACCACACTGGAAGAGGAGCCAGGCTCTGATATTCCTTTCATCTCCTCTGGCCTCCTGCTTCGCCCAGTTCCATTTTCATGCGTAAGTTCACCAACTTGTTAAAGGTAAATGGAACTCAGATGATTCTATTACAGACCATTTCCATTCTACTGAGTTGACAAATGCCATCTTCTCAAGAGTCTATCTCCCATGGACCACCTTCAGTATCCACTGGCAAACTGTCCTTTTACTCTTTCAAAGTCCTGTTCATGTCCCCACCCTTAGATGACCTCCTAAGAACCCATTTACTGTTAGGCAATAAGTTCTAGGTTTCTAATTATTAACATAGCCAATCTGTTCACATTTTTCTTTAACTGTTCTTTGCATTCCATCTCTTCATTGTAAAAAACCTGTTCCCAAGGGCAATGGGACACTCTTGCCAAAGAATAAAGCAGCCAGACATTTGGATAGGAAGATACCGGGGGTCCAGGTGAAGTGAGGCTTGCAATGCACCAGGCAC
The DNA here is from genome assembly GCF_011800145.1 of Mirounga leonina. Taxonomy (NCBI): domain Eukaryota; kingdom Metazoa; phylum Chordata; class Mammalia; order Carnivora; family Phocidae; genus Mirounga; species Mirounga leonina. The sequence goes on along the minus strand of NW_023270377.1, from coordinate 6,452,538 downwards.
AGCGCTCACTGCATTACATAGGTTATTCCTTCTAATCCTCACGGCAACCCTGAAGAGGGCATCATTAGGGTCCCCGTTTTACAGATTAGGAAATTGAGGCTTTGCAAGACTGCCACTCATCTAGGGTCATCCAGTTACTGTGCGGGGAGTGGCCCCCACTTCTGCTTGTAAAGTGAGGCGATACAGAAAAGAAAGGCAGGCCAAAAAATATATAGATCGGGGGAAGGCAGCGAGGAAACGTAAACTGACAGGCGGCTCCTTCCCCGTCCCCTTCTCGCGAACAGCCGAGGCTCCGGCGTAGCCCGCACGCCTCCCAGCGGCTGCCTCTCTAACCCCTGCGCTTCCGGCCTCGGGAGAGCGTCATTAGCCAGCGCCTTGCGCCGCCACCGGGCACGCGCGTGCGTGCGGCGTAAGACGTCGGGGGAGGAGGCGGGTTTTCCGGCCCTGACCAAAACCCTTTCCGGCAGGAGCCGGAAGACCGTCCCGGACGGCGCTGGGGGCGGCCTGTGCGTGGAAGTGAGCTCTGGGCCGCCGGCCTCCCGGCGTCCGCTGGTCGCCTATGCTGCGGCCCGCGGCCGCCAGCCCCTCCTCGGATTGGCGGCGCTAAGGCGCCGGGGCAGCGCGCGAAATGTCGTCGGGCCTCCGCGCCGCCGACTTCCCCCGTTGGAAGCGCCACATTTCGGAGGAGCTGAGGCGGCGGGACCGGCTGCAGCGGCAGGCATTCGAGGAGATCATCCTGCAGTGTGAGCGGCGGGCGGGCCCGGGGGCCGGGCGGGCTGGCGGGTGGGCCCCGCTGCAGCGCGCTGGGCGCCAGCAGGAGCCGTTGGCCGAGCCTTGGCGTCGCCCGCGCGCCTTGCGGCGGCCCCACAAATCCTGCCTTTTTTGGGGGTCTTACCCTCTTTGACTTTAGAGGGTTTTGCCTACTAGATTGTGTGTTCTTCGTGGGCAGGCACCGTTCGTGCTTGTGCTTGTTATCCCAGCATCAGTGCTTGTGCGCTTGAATAAGCTCCAGAAACGTCCAGTTCTGGGCCTCGTGTTATTGAAACGGTCTCAGCCTGCAAGCATTAACTCGCGTACTTAACACTGTTCTCTGAGTGTAATGAAATGCTCAGCTTTTGATTCCTCAGACCTCTCGTTTTTACTCCATCTTGGTGTTCTTTAACTGGTACACATTTTGAGTCCCACTGGTTGGTTGGGACATCGTTACTGGGAACTTCAATATGAAAGAGGTTTTCTCCTCTCCCCACCCCTGTCTGCAGTTTGAATGCAAAAGTGTTCGTGCCCTTAGATGAGTCCTCATGAGCATTTCCTTGCCCCCTCCCCAATTTTACGTAACTAATGAACGGCACATTTGGGGCTTTCTTCGGTCCTTCGGTACCACCTACCCCTTGAAGTAAGCCTGACAAGTCTGGAGTTAATGTTGATGATGAGATTCAAAGTAATAGTCGCCTGTTAATGAATTCTGATTGTGCTAAATCCGTGGTTCCCAAACTGATGTGCACATTAGTACCACCTGGATCTTTTAAAAAATTAAAAAGCCCAGACCAATTAAATTGCAGTAAGTAAGGGCGGGACACGGGTATGACTGTTTTTTGATGCTCTCCAAGTATTTCTTTTTTTTTTTTTTCCCCAAAGATTTTATTCATTTATTTGACAGAGAGATAGAGAGCACAAGTAGGCAGAGGGAGAGGGAGAAGCAGGCTTCCCGCGGAGCAGGGAGCCCGATGCAGGACTCGATCCCAGGACCCTGGGACCATGACCTGAGCCAAAGGCAGCCGCTCAACCGACTGAGCCACCCAGGCGCCCCTCTCCAAGTATTTCAAATGTGCAGAGTGGTTTGAGTGCTTTGGTAAATATGCGGCGTGTGTTATTTCTCTTTATCTTCTCAAAAATTCGGTGAAGCGGGTGCTGTTGCCTTTCTTACACATGAGGAAACTGATGCTGAGCGAGATTAAGACTTCTTTGGGTAGGCAAAACAGATTCGTGTTGGAGCCTGGATTTGAACACAGACTTGATGGCTCCTAACTTTTGCATTTTGTTTTTCTCACTGGGGTTCCGAAGAAATGACCCTTTCTTGCTTTCACTGAACCCACCCTCTTAAAAGGATGGGAAGAAAAGCGAGGTGATGTACCTCTGTTGTGCTAATTCCTTGTACTCTTAAGAGATCCTCACAGCCAGAAGCACAGAAAGCCCCTCCCACTCAAACGTGATGCCCACATGGGTTACATAAATTCAGGTGGTCAGGTGTTTATTGGGTGCTTTGTCTTAAAAGCTAAAATACACTTACAGTCACATTGGGCTGGAAGTCTGACTCCACATCTTACTGATCTTTTCACTTACCTTTCTGAGTCTGGTTTGCTGCATCTATAAAAGGGGCGGAGCTTGCCCTGCCTGCTTCGTAAAAACTGTGTATAAGTGCTCTGAAAGCCATTTACGAAATAGTCTATAAACAGAAATTGCTGTAATTGCATTGACAGAGATTGAATGGTTTTTCTGCATTGAAAATAGTCATTTTGATGGGAGGGGGGAGGATGTAGGAGAAAGATCAGAAGATGATCATCCTGGAGAGGGAACACATCATTAAACAGCTGTGATAAATAGTGCATGCCTGAGGGGTTAGGAGCCCAGACTGATATGAGAGGCGGTTAGGGGGCTGGAAAGCAAGACAACCTTTGCCTATTAAGAGTTTTTTTCTTTAGGTCAGCGATTGACATTTGGGGGGTCACTTCCATTTTGCCTGTGGAACACCTTCACTCCTCTCCTCTTGCCTTCCCAGGCCAGTCAAGTTCAAGTTCAGCCCCTGCCTCTGAACCTAAAGAGAAAGCTGAAAAGAGACTGTAAGGACAGGTGGCAGCTTCCCTTCAGCTAGATCCTTCTTTTTAGTGAGAGGGACTTTTAGGGAGGGTCCCTCTTGAATACTCCTGTCCTTTGAAAGACCTAATATCACAGGGCGCCCAGCTCTGGTGTGACATTTTGAAGATCTTATTAGAACCCTCTGATGTGAGTGAACACCCAGGGTTGGAACCATACTTCCCTGTTCTGCTGAACTGCTTGATTAAAATAATCTAAATCAAGAATATTTCTGTTTCTTCCCAGGAGTTCCATTTCCATATTTAAAAGAGAAGTGAGACTCAAGACTCTTTAAGAAGAAAGATAAACCCTTCCAACAGCAATATTCACTAGCATAAACCCTATCAAAATTTTGTTCTAGAGCAGTTCTAATCTCAGACTTTTAGGATTTGTGACAGTCCCCATCAAATGTAGCTGTTCAACAAGTTTCCCATGATCAATCTCTTATTTTGCTTAGTGCCCCCTCCCACCTTGCCAGTTCCTGTGTGACTGTCATTCCTAACTACTTGTACTTTGAATTCCTGCACCATGTTTCCTGTCACATTTGTTACTTTCAGAAAGAAAATTCATATTCTTCCTTAGGTTCTCCACTCTTGTGTTCTTTGACAATTAGCATCTTCCAGCCAGTCGCCTGAGCAAGGAACTTCAGAATAATCTTTGACTTCTTACTAGTAAATGTCTGTTTATGTCACTGCCTGCTTTTAAAATCTTTTATTTTACCATTGCCACTAAGAAAAGGTCTGAATTTTTCATTCTGCTCTTTCATGTGTTGGTTCCAACTTTAATTTCTATCCACTTGCGAGATAACTGCTGGCCCTCCTGCCTGGACTCTGTCATCTTCACCTGTAAAACCATCCAAGCATATGAATAAAGATTACTCTCCTAGTTCTTTTTATACTTGACCCTCTGCTATACTTGAGCTCCTTGTCCATATTTGTATCTCTAGTGCCCTGATCTAAAAATTACATTTTCCAAATGTAATAATAAGGTAAAGCTCTTTCACATTGCTTAGAGGTGCATAACATTTCATTTTTCCAGTGTGTTTGGTTTTTTTTGTTTTGTTTTTTGAATCCTGAGATAAACATAGGTAAGTGCGGGACATTCTTGTAGGGATGTTTCCACAGGTTCCTTTGGCTGGCCCATTCGTGCTTAGGCCAAGAAACTTCGAAGGAGTGTATGTTCCTGGGTTTTGGACAGTTGCTACAATTGCTGTCAAAGGGCAGCACCTGGTACTTTGACACCTAATGAAAGTGAAACCTACCCAGCTGTCCCCTGTTGGTTTTTTTGGTCCAGATATTTATAGGATATTAAGTAGTAATAAGGTGTACATTGGTTATAATAAATAATTTATTTCTTCTTTTCCTTTTTAATAGATAACAAGTTGCTAGAAAAGTCAGATCTTCATTCAGTGCTGGCCCATAAGCTACAAGCTGAAAAGCATGACATCCCCAACAGGCATGAGATAAGGTATTTTGAAACTATCCTGTGTTGCTTGTGTCTCTTCAGTTGAAACGGGTCTCAGTTCAGCTGTCACTTCTCTCATTGAGAGGTACTGTTTCTGTGCTCCAGTTTTTGTCAGTTCCTTTCAGATAAGAACTTGTGAAGCAAGTAACTAAAATCCTCTCTGAGGGTACGTACCCACCCAGAAGGCTTATCAGTAGGTGCTGTAACCCTGAGAAGTCACTCAAGGCAGGTAACTGGGCCAATTCCTCCTTCAGCCTACTGGGTTCGCTTTTTCTAAATAATCACACCAGTAAGCATTCTTGAGCAAATTTACATAGATCTTGTTAATACAGGATTGACTGGTGCATAAAGTGCTTTTTATACAACACAGGTCTCTATTTGATCCTTTTTAAGTTCAGTGGTTTTCATCATATTTTAATAGAGTGTGAAATTAAGCTAGCAGGTTGCAGCAAGCTTTTTTTTTTTTTAAGAAAGGTTAGGAAAAACCTGCATTTTAATAGAAAGGATAAGTATTGTTTCATTAAATACGAACATATGTGTTCATGGTGGGGAGTTTGATGTGTTTACGTGGGTCATTCATGCAAACTATTTTTTTTTTCTTTTTAAGGTTTTTTTCTTATTGAGAGAGAGAGTACGCATGAGCAGGGGGAGGGTTAGAGGGAGAGGGAGAAGCAGACTCCCTGCTGAGCAGGGAGCCCAACTCGGGTCTCGATCCCAGGACCCTGGGATCATGACCTGAGCTGAAGGCAGACACCTAACTGGCTGAGCCACCCAGGTACCCCGTAAGCTGTATTTCTTTTTGAGGGTCATGGTCCAAAAAAATCCAAAGTCAGACTTTATCAAAAACAGTTTAAATAGAATCATTCTATAGTCTTACTGTCTTTTTCCAGATGTTTATCATGTTTGCATATTAAATTTGAGGGTCCATATGGGAACAGTACCCATTATTGCTCTAGAATTTATGTACTTTTTTGCATATCAGCTAACAGCAACTGTAAGAATAAGTTGGTAGTAATTTAAGAGTTTTTTTAAGCCCAGAAATGCGAGGTATAGCCGAATTTATTTATACCTGTAGCTAAATCTGCTCTATAACTGCCTGCCATCCATGTTTCCTCATCTGGTCTCATGGCTGACCAGAGGGGGAAAGAGGAACAGATGGCCCAGCCCAGGTTCTGTCCTTGCTTAGTAATAAATTCAAGCAATCGTTCTTGGCCTGTGGCCCTGGGAGGCCTACTGTAGTATTTAAAATATTAGTTGCAATGTTCTGGTCAATATTAGGTATAGAAAATGCCATTTTACCTTTTTCATCTAAATTCAATCAACTGAAAACTTGAAATAGTTTGTTTCTACCTAGTTAGACTCTTGGTGACTATATTTCTCTATCCTTTCTTGGTCAGTCAAGCTCATTTGCTTGGAAAGTTGCTATAAATAAGTATACAACAATTCTTTTGACTGAATATCACTGGAATGGTAATTTAATTGCAGGTCCTTCCTTTCCTAAAAACTCGAGTTCCTAATCAGGCCTCTCCTCCTGACTGCCTTGTTTCTATTAATGGTTTTCTTTATTTTCCACAAGTCATCTATGATTCCTTTTTCCCTCAGTGTCCTGCCCCTCCTCGTTGGTAGTCACTCACTCGGGCATGTTCATTCTTCACTCATACGCTCTTGTGGGTCTGTCCCTTAGTCCAGTGGGGGAGACCAGCCCGAGGAGGTGTTTGATGGTGCCATAAGGGTATTTACAGAAGATGGGCCTGGTGGTTTCTTTCTCCCTTCTGTCTCTCTTTAAGTTCTGTCCGTATTATCCTAGTTATTCTTAAAACACTACAACCGATGCTTAAAAAGCTTTATCTGGATCAATAATTATCTGAGTCCCTTCTGAAGTGTCTTAATCCCTTTGCTTTCTGCATAGATTGTAGTATGAAGTGGTTAATTCCAGGCATTTTCTATGTGTGCTTCCTAGATGGTAGCATCTGGCAAATTGTTAGAAATACAGAATCTTGGGCCCCACACCAGACCTACTGTTTCAGAAAGTCGGGGGGGGGGGGTGTAAAGCCCATAATCTGTAATTGGGTGATCCTGAGAATCCCTGCTTTAGACCATGGCTGCTCCGGAGTCCATCCGCAGCACCAGGCGTGCAGTGAGTGCCCTGCTCTTTAGAGAAGGGACTAGTTTTACATTTGCATATTTCACAGTGCTTTGCATTAACATAAGAGGATTTGATAAAAATAATTTCTAGTCCTGCCTAATTTAGGATGGCTTCTTGTACAGTGTGTTCCACTTTCTAATCTCTTGGCTTCTACTTCGTGGGCGAAGATTGGGGAAGCATTAGGTTGCCTCAAAGGATGAGGCATTAGGATGGGCTTAGAACATGTCTTAAAAATACCTTTAGACATCAAGGGTGACGTCAGGAGGGGGTGTCACACTGCTCCCTTTCCCCTCTTGTTTATGATAGGGCATATGGAAGGGGCTCTTCTCCCCCTCCCTTTGGGGGCTGGTGTCCTGCTTTTCCAGTGTCTCCATCTTGTGCTTTCCCTGGGTGGTGGCTTAAATGTCTGTCATCTGATGGTTCTCCTGTGTAGCTGCAGCCGAAACCCCGGTCCTGAACTGAAAACGCACAGTTCAGTCACCTGCTATTTCTGACGTGGGATGCAAACCGCGCCGAGTCTCCAAAACTACATCGACTGTTGGGGGTGTCTGAGCTGAGTTCTGTGGCTTCAGATATGTCTGTCTGCTGACAGCTTCTACTTGTCCGCCTCTGGCTTGGACCTCTGTACTTGACATGCAGACTCCGGTACCCGGTTTCCACTCCACACACCCCCTCGGGTGTCCACACTGCACTCTTCAGGCCTCCTCCCAAGCCCTAGTCCTTCCCATCTCAGTAGGTGGCATCTGCATTTTTCTCAGTTGCTCAGGCCCAGAGCCTAGGGGTCCTCATCGTCTCCCGCCTTTCTCTTAGACTGCACAGCTAACTCAAAAGGCAGATGCTGTGGGCTGTCTCTTCAGAACGGATCTAGGGTCTGCCCGCACCTCACTGCCTCTACTGCTACCAGCTTGAGCTGAGCTGGCCTTCGGACAGCTCAGTAACAGGTCTCCGTGTTCTGCCCCTGCCCCTCAGCCGTCTGCTCTCCACTCAGCACCATGGCAGTCCTTTTACAACTTGTTATTCCTCTGCTCACAGCACTGCAGCGTCTTCCAGTCACGGTCCCTAGAGGAGCCTGGGAGGCTCTGCGTGGTCTCCCCACCTCCTCCCTGCCTGTCTTGTCTACCCTCCACGCGGGGCTCCGCTCGTACTTTCTCCGAGGACACCAGCTGTGCCGCCTTCTCCAGGCCTTTCTGACCCTCGACGTTCCCTCTGCGCGGGAGGGCGCAGCCTCCAGGAGCCATGTGGCTTGCTCCTTACTTTCTTCCGGTCTGCAGTGATGTTCTCTCAGAGAAGCCTTCTCTGAGTGCCCTGCTCGGAACAGGAGCCCTGTTGCTCTGTCCCCTTTACCCTGCTTAGTTTCTCTTCACGGCGTGTCTGACCGCTGGACCCCACGTGTTTACTTATTTGTTGTCTGTCTGCTCTTAACCAGTTATCGGTCGCCTGAGAGCAAAGCTTTGTGTTCACTGCCTTCTCCCCGGGTCCAAGGTCACCGCCTGGCACATAGTTGGCACTCAAACATTTGTCAAGTGACTGGACCTTGTTGTCTCCTCCACGTTTACTGAAACCTCATCTGGAATCCATGCTTTGTTTCTGACACGACCTGTGGCTTGGGTTGTGGTTGGTTTATTTGACCGTGTGTCTCATGTTTCCTACCTTCTACTTCAGGTCTGTAGTGGCCTAGAACCACCTGGGCCCGGAGAAAGTGAACAGCTTTATTGGCTGTGTTGTCATGTATAGGTTCGAAATTCTGAGGTTACTGTGTCACTGCCGGACTGAAGAGGTTTGGGGTCTGATTTTTTTTTTTCCTTTCCTTTTTTGCACGTTCCTTCATCTGCCTGGTTTGGGGACTTAGTCCCGGACACGATGGTGCCTGGAATGATAGTCAGCTACAAGAGATGGCCCAGCTGAGGATTAAACACCAAGAAGAACTGACCGAACTACACAAGAAGCGTGGGGAGGTACCGATAGCCCCTCCTCGCCTCTGCTCTGTGCGGGCCCCGCGGTGGGGAGAACAGGCGGGCGGGCACTGGCACTAGAATCTGCAGCCATCCTGGCTACATGAGGCATCGTACTGTCTCTGGGAACGCCGCATCCAGAAAGCTGAGGGCTTTCCCTCCGTCAGCAAGAGGGCAAGCCACTGGGCTAACTGCCGGGCGCCACACTCCCAGGTGGCATGAAAGGTCCAAGTAGAGAAACTTCCGAATGAAGGAAGCCTGCTGCCTGTTCCAGGGCAGATCTCGCTAATACCTTCCTAAAGTGTTTGAGAGTGAACCCGGCAATTTCTGAAAAATTCATTATGAAAAAAAGTCCTGGGCTGTGTTAATCCTGGGTGGCTGTTTGATGGCAAATTATGAGAAAATGCAAGTTCTCATCAATGCAGCTGAATTGATCATTTTATCAGCTGAAGAGCGTGAAAGGTGGCTGCGGTGGGGGGGACAGACGGGTCCTCAGCGGGAACCTGGCAGTGACCTGTGATATTTCCCATTGTTCCCATGAGCATCCCCATCGACCCTCCTGGTCCTCGCTACCACCCAGCTCGTTTCTTCCTGGTGCCTTGGCCCAACCCAGCAGGGCACCTTTTCTTTCTTAAAAATAAAAGAGCCCACTGTTGTTTAGTTTCCTGCTGAGGTCCTGAAATCTCTCACTGATGCAAGTGTTCTTCTTCCCCAGTTAGCTCAATTGGTGATTGACCTGAATAACCAAATGCAGCAGAAGGACAGGGAGATGCAGATGAATGAAGCAAAGTGAGTAGAGACGACACCTCCTCTGGGGCTGGCCATGGAGTTGCACTCTCTGTTTTACTGTACTTTTGTAGGCGGGGCCAGTGGTGATTGCTGGCAAATGGTCACCACAGGGGACTCAGCAAGAGTGTCATTTCTGTGCCTGCATAGCCTAGGATTTTTTTCTACCTGCTCTAAGGATGGCAGAGGCAAGGGCAGTGCCCTCAATCTTCCAGGTTGCCAGTATGCCGCTGGGAGGTACCCTTGGCCCTTGTGAGTGTCCCCGAAGCATTTATGGCTCTCCCTGTGGCCACTGCATAGGAGAGCTGGCATCTTCTGTGGTGGAGATGGGGCCAGGGTATGTGAGCCTGTGGCCCTTGGAAACAGGGATGAATTTGTCGGCAGGATAATCCTTGACCAGGGAGAAACCTGGGATTCCAAATCCTAGGACCTTTGAGCTGGAGGGGAGCCTGGGTTTCATCTATGCCTTTTTCCCTTGCTCTGCAGACAGGGGTCTCTAAAGGCTTAGAAAGGCATCTTTGCTCATTGAGTGATAGAACCGATGGAATGTGCAGAATTTCTAGCCTCCTTTTAAGCCCCTGTTAGTACTCTATTTAGGCATCAAAAGTTCCCTTTTCAGATCCTGCTTTTCTAGTCATCCCCTGGATGAATTTCACCCTAGGTAATTCCTCTCCTAATGGGCTTGTCCTGTAAACCACTGGGGCTAGGCTTGGCTAAATGAGATGTTCAAAAATGTGAAGAGTCCTCCGTGGCACCTGGTGTGATGGCTAAGGTTATTGTAGGGGGCCCATGCTCACAGAGCTCCAGCACCTGGCCAGGTGCTCTGGCTCCTCATGGGGCTCCGGAGTGGCCCCATTCCTCTTCTCCACGTCCCGCTTTCAGAATTGCAGAATGCTTGCAGACTATCTCTGACCTGGAGACGGAGTGCCAAGAACTACGCAGTAAGCTTCAGGACCTCGAAAGAGCCAACCAGACTCTGAAGGACGAATATGATGCTCTGCAGATCACGTTTACTGCCTTGGAGGAGAAACTGAGGAAAACTACTGAAGAGAACCAGGAGCTGGTCACCAGGTGGATGGCCGAGAAAGCCCAGGAAGCCAATCGCCTAAATGCAGAGAATGAAAAAGATTCAAGGTGGGACATCAGTCCACAGGTAGTGGTTTCCATTTTTAATAAAGTAGAGCCTGATTCTCTGAAAAGACAAAAATGAACCTGTCAGCTCTGATGAGGGAGAATGGGACAGCCGGCCAGAAAACACTAATAAAATCAGAAATCGCAGTGGTGCGTGTAAAACAGATTTGCGTTTATAAGAACAGTTTTACAGCTGAGCGGAGGACTACTTTCCAAAAGGGCTTTGGCCCATACAATTTTTGCCAGTGAATTCTTTTCAGTGTTTCAAGAAGAAAAGCTAATTCTTGAACAATAGAAGGTCAATCAGGGGGCGCCTGGGTGGCTCAGTCGTTAAGCGTCTGCCTTCGGCTCAGGTTATGATCCCGGGGTCCTGGGATCGAGCCCCGCATCGGGCTCCCTGCTCGTCGGGAAGCCTGCTTCTCCCTCTCCTACTCCCCCTGCTTGTGTTCCCTCTCTTGCTATGTCTCTCTCTCAAATAAAATATTTTTTTAAAAAAAAAGGTCAATCAGAATTAGAAAAAGATTGGAATTGCCCCCATCCCTAATTTTATAAAACCATTCATACCCATACCAAGGCTCTTGGTAGTATAACAAGAGGACTACAGTCTAACCTCACGAAATATAGATGTGAAATTCCTAAGATTCACTGGTACCTTTGTTTTTTTTTTTTAAGAGAGTGTGTACATGCACAAGGGGTGGGGTGGGGGGGAGCAGAGGAGGAGAGAAAAATCTTAGGCTCCACACCCAGTGCAGAGACTGATACTGGGCTCCATCCCACAACCCTGAGATCGTAACCTGAGCCGAAATCAAGAGTCAGATGCTTAACTGACTGAGCCACCCAAGTGCCCCAGTACCTTTTTTTTTTTTTTTTTTTTTTAATTTACTGCAGTCCTACTAGGATTTATCCCAGGAATTAAAAGATGGTGTATCTGGAAATCAATTAAATCTGTCACCTTGGATGATAAACTATAGAGCCACTTTAGTAGAGCCCAAAAATGCCATTTGTTCAAATTCAGTTCCCAGTCCTGATAAAAACCCTTGAACTTGGAACAAAAGCTTTTAATAAAAACACCTGTCTGCAACCAACAGCCCATAGGGTTCTTAACAGGGAGGCCTTCCACCCTAGACACCAGGAGTCGGTCTTGGTGGAGGGAAATGTGTGTGTTGAAAATTCCCACGGAGAGTCTAACATACATATTGAAACCAGGAACAGAAGAAGGAAGGGCTCACTGTCTCCCAACTCTGACCAATGTTTTGGCCATCTGACGAGATAGGACACAGAATGCAAGGCCACTAGAAAGGGTGGGGGCTCATGCTCATCCACCTAGAAAGCCTAAGCAAATCCACCAAGAAAACCAACACTAAGTGGTCAACAGATTAGAACATAACGATTTTAAAGCCATGTCTGTAGTTTAGGATTTGAGAAGATTGTTGCAGTTAATCTAAAAGAATGAAAATATAAGTGTCGTAAGTAATAATGATTACTAATCCTACCAAATAATGTTCAAGTTGATTTCAGAATCTGTATAAAAACTGAAAACATAAGGTAGAGGTAAAAAAATGTGATTATCTGCTCTTTATGAAAAATTTCTAAATAGTATGAGTACTTTCCAAACATTAAAAATAATAGAAGTAAAAAGTGGACTGTATAAAATTTTCAGATTTCTTAAAAGAACACAGAAATAATCAAGGAGGACATGCGATTGTCATGTAAATATCCTAACGTGGAGCTAATAAGACAGGCGAGCCCTCAGACAGACAGACATGAGGCACAGGGAGTCGCTGAAAGCAGGTGTCCTTGCGGTCAGGGAAGCTGGCCCAGAGGGCTGTTGGGAGGAAGGGGGAAGCCCCTTCACATTGTCCATGGGAAGCCCATTCCACCACCACCTGAAGGGCACCTGGGTGTGACCTGAGAAGTGTTCCCACTTGTTGGACTTCATCCTAAGCAAGTCCTGAGACTTGGTCACGGGTATTATTTTGTGATGGCACATTACTCATAGTATTGAAAAATAAGCAGTATCTCCTTACGGGGAGAAATAAATTGTTATATTTTCATACAGTGCAGTTTTACAAAGTCATCCAAAAATACACGTCTTAGGAGTATTCAGTGACTCGAGAAAATGCATATAATTAATATAACTGAAAATAAGATAGGAAATCTTTTCATAGGACATGATGCAAAATTTGAATGAATTCGAAAGATTAAAAAGGAATTATACCGTTAATGGTGTTTATTTCTTCGTGGTGAGACTGTGGCTTTTCTTTTCTCATTTTATACTTCTCTGTATTTTCTAACTTTTTTAAGTTTCTATCGTATTAAAAAATGAGCTGTCCTTTTTTATTCTGTCTTGTGTTTACATTTTTTTTTTTAAGATTTTATTTTTAAGCAATCTCTACACCCAACATGGGACTCAAACTCACAACCCCAGGATCGAGAGTCACGTGCTCTACTGACCAAGCCAGCCAGGCGCCCCTCATGTTTAAGTAAAATAGCTTGGCCTATGCTGTGGAGTCTAAGGACAGCTTAAAGTCAGGGAACCCACCAGGGTCACCTGGAAGTCAGTGCAGTGTGTTGAACACCTGCCGAGGGAGAAGCAGGCAGGCGTGTGGTTAAGCTAAGGAAGGGTCCTTGGTCATCACAGTGGACAGGAGAATAATACAAACTTGCTATTGAACATGGGGTGCAAGGCATATTACATGTTTGCCCTTGTTCCTTCCTTTGGAATGTTTTCCTAGGGATTTGCCCCTGGGTGTATTCTCATCTGATTGCGTAGGCGGAGCCTGAGGTTTCTTCACTTTGCTCAGACTTTACTCCTTAGAAGCTTTCCCTCCTTCCTGCCGATCCCCAGGTTAGATGTTCTCCTTCTAGTAGCCTTTGTTTACCTGACTGATAGCATGGCACATTTCATGTTTTGAAGTAGCTGTTCATGTTCTGCCTCCCTCACTAGGCTGAGGTATTTGTCTTCACGGTCACAGTGGCTGATGTATTGGATGCACTTGGGGAATATTTGAACTAAAGAAGGTGCTTTCTTTTTGGTTATTTTAATGAAGGAGGAGCTGCAGGTGCTTTGTCCTGCCTGTGACCCTAGGTCTATCCTTTATCCCTCCCTTACAGCAGGTGCCTTTTGGGTAGACTAGTTGTTCCATGCCCCACACTGAGATTCTGGTTTTCCCTCAAAGGTGGTTCATGGGTCATCTGTTTCAGCTAAGAAAAAATTATTAAGCTTTGTCATTCGTCCTGTAAAACTTAGTTTTCATCTTCCAGATATAAAATTTAAGAATGTAGCACTTAGGTCACTCAGTCGGTTAAGTGCCTGCCTCTTGATTTTGGCTCAGGTCCTGATCTAAGGGTCGTGAGATTGAGCCCTGCGTCGGGCTTCATGCTCAGGGGGGAGTCTGCTTGTCCCTCTCCCCCTCTGCCCCTCCTCCCACTTGTTTGTATGTGTGCACACGCACTCGCGCTCTTTCTCTCTCAAATAAATCTATAAATCTTAAAAAAAAAAAAATGGGGGCGCCTGGGTGGTTCAGTCAGTTAAGCGTCTGCCTTCAGCTCGGATCATGATCCCAGGGTGCTGGGATCGAGCCCTGAGTCGGGCTTCCCTCTCAGTGGGAAGCCTGCTTCTCCCTCTCTTGCTGCCGCTCCCCCTGCTTGTGCTCTCTTTCTCTCTGTCAAATAAATTAAAAAAAATTTTTTTTAATATAATAAAATTAGGAGTATAAGCTGCGACCTCATCCCTTCCCATGATTCAGATATGCCACCTAGAGGACTTCTCCCTGTTTTGAGAATTAACACTGTGGTAGAAGCTTTACAAAAAAAATTCCAGCAGAATTCTTGACTGGGGCTTAATAGCAGTGCTAGAGTCCGGATTAGGGGTTCTCCACATAGAGAGTGAAACCACAGTTAGAGATGAAATTGCCATGGAAGAGAAAACGAGGCCAAGGTTAAAAATGGAGGAGATCCTGGATTTAGGACTTGGGGAGAGACAGAAATTATTCTGACAAGGGGAAATAGTGGACTTGACTGTTTGGCCACATAAAAATTTGTCCACAGCCGAGGGGTGCCTGGGTGGCTCAGTCAGTTAATCAGCCACCTACTCTTGATTTTTGGCTCAGTTCATGATCTCAGGGTCCTGGGATTGAGCCCCATGTGGGGCTTCACGCTCAGTGGGGAGTCTGCTTGAGGTTTCTCTTACTCCCTCTCCTTCTGCCCCTCTCCCCCAGAAATGAATAATCTTAAAAAAAAAAAAAAAATTGGTCCACAGCTAAGACGTCTGTGTTCAGCCCTGGTAAGTGAAGCCATGTGCATTTTGACAGTTCAAGAATCTCATACCTCAGTTTCCTTATCTGTAAAGTAGTGCTGAATCTCAAAGCCCTGTTACAAGGATTGAATGAGTTAAACCCTGGAGATAACAATACCAATACCAAGTCAGAGACAAGTAAATTCTAAGTAAATCTTAACTGTTCACTTTCCATGCTCTTGATATGTTGGTGTCAGACTACTTGCTGCAGAAAGCCGGCTCTTGATGGTGACTAACCCTGGGTAAACCTGACTCGCCTGAGAGGCCCCAGGTCACGACGGGCAGGCTTCTCCCTTGCCAGTTCACTGCTTTCTCTGATGACATAATCCCTCTTCGGGGCTTTGCTCTGGAACCCTTTCTAACAGGGTTCCTTACTGACGTTACTGGTGTGGGTTTGGGACTTCGGTATCTTGGCCCAGGGCAGTTATTTTAGGTGCACTGATGGACTATTCCGATGTGTTAGCAGAGCTAGGAGTTCACTGAGGGCTGAGACGCCGTGCTTTGTTGAAGCAGACCTAACTAGTGGCTTCCTTCGCTAGGAGGCGGCAAGCCCGGCTGCAGAAGGAGCTTGCAGAAGCAGCAAAGGAACCTCTGCCCGTTGAACAGTAAGTAGAGCTATTCCAATCACAACTGCTCTTAGTAGTTGGATTTGCGCTTTTAAAGTGGTTTTGTCATGGTCTTATTTCTGTAAAACCGTTTTATAGATTGTAGAAAGGAACTAAAAGATGCAAGGGAGCCACCAAACTCACTGGTTACCTCCCCGAAGGTTGCTGCAGCTCCTCCTCCTCATCGGCTTTGGCGCCCTCTGAATGGATGACTTCTGCACCCTGAATGAATGACTGCCTTGCTGCTTCCCTCTTGACACCTTGATCCATTTTCTACCCCTCGCTGGGCCTCTTGGAGTGTATCGCTGGGCTGGGGTTCTTTCTCTTGCTCTCCGTTCTTGCACGGTGTGTGACTTTGAGTGGAGGTTTGGGCAAACCTCTGAAGCCTAACTGAAAACAGCCGTTTCTGGGAGCAAAAGGGATTGAATCTGTTTGGAACTTTCCCCGATCTGGAGTTGGGGTGGAGGATCTTCCCCAAGATCTGAAGCTTTGTGTTAAGAGCGGTGGATAGTTTAATGACTGAATTCCCTTTGCTTCTAGTTCACGGTGTGTTCCTTTTCTACTGAAAAAGATTCCGGAATATAGTGTTAGAATTGTGATTTACTGGGTTTTAAAATGTTTTTTGTTTTCTTTTAGAATTTTTTTTTTTTTAATTTGTTCATTTGAGACAGAGAGAGAGAGTAGGAGCAGTGGGGAGAGGCAGAGGGAGAGGGAGAAGCAGACTCCCCGCCGAGCAGGGAGCCCGATGCAGGGCTCGATCCCAGGACCTGGATATCATGACCTGAGCCGAAGGCAGACGCCCAACGACTGAGCCACCCAGGCGCCCCTGTTTTTTGTTTTCTTATAAACGGAGGGGACTGGTTTGAATTCAATTAGAGGAGCCATCCACCAGACAAGGTGTTAATTTATAAGGAAAAAAAAGGTTTTCATACCAAGGCTGTGCTTTAGATTTAGAATATGTACACTTTTTCTATACCCTCACATGTGGAAAATAAATCTCAGATGTATTTTCCTGACACTATAAAGTAAATAAATGATTGACCTAGAAATGACAGCTTACAAAAGCATCATTTGTCTGCCTCCCAACTGTAGCATAAACAGATAACTGGGTGTGACACAACTTAGGTCAAGCATGCTGCCCAAGAGCTCGTAGAAAGGGGCCAAGGGAAGCTGACCTGGGAGTGCCTGACTGTAAACGCCTGTTTGTCGTCTGTGTGCTTCCCAAAGAGTGGAGTTTCTGGGGCAAAGGACATTTCTATCTTTGAAGGGTTGTGATAACCAGTTGCCACATCCTGGTATTTTCTTGTGGCCCTGGGTCTTTGCACAGTTCCAAGTGTCTTCATGTCTGTCGCGTTCTGAAAGCATTTGCATAGGCTCGGCTCCAGGTCGCTACTCTTGCTGTCTCTGCCGCTCTGCTGTCATCCTTGTGTGGACACGAGTGACTCCCCCAAACTGCAACCACGAAGAAAAGAAAGGCCAGCCTTGTTCTCTTTCTTCAGGCCTGCCTTTGTTCTCCCCTACATCCTGGCCTAGACTGGGGTCAGTTGCGTGGAAGCCTAAAATCAATAGCCAAGGAAAACAAATGGTCTTTGACTTGGTTTAACTTGCTTGGTAACAAGTTAAGTATATATTTACATAATCCAGATAATTAATCATGGAAAAATCTTGCTCTCAAGTTCTAAGGAGTCCTAACATTAGGTGATAAAGGCGTGGGTTGTTACGTTTTATTACTTTACTTCTGGTTGCAACTTGGTAGGAGGTCATTAAGACCAAAATAATTACTTGCCTTCCCCCCCAACCAGGAAAAAGGGGGTGGGGTGAATTCCAGAGGTGCTTTGTATCTGGCGGGATAAGGCGGGTAAACAACAGGGCATTTCTGTGGCTTGATTATTTCACGTGAAGCATGATGGACTCCCAAAACGTGAGAAGCACCAAGTGTTGCAACCTAAGCATAAAATACCCAGAGTCAAAAATGAATTGTGTTGAGATTTGGCTTTCCTGCTTCTATTATTAAGGCAGTATTTAAAGCCGATGTTAATGCAACCATTGACTCCATTGCCCTTCCAGCAAACCGTTTTCTTACTCCCCTGGATGTCCTCCTTGCCCTGTCATTTCCTTGTGCTCCAGAGCCGCCCCAGCCGTTGTCTGTGCCATGCTCAACCCATTGCGTGGGAACTGTTTTTGGCGAGCACTGTGGTCCAGTTGTTTGTGTGCAGGGGCCCTTAGCCACGAACCCGGCCTGAAGGAAAGAATCTCCGTTGGCACTGGATGCCTGGTTCTAGACTTAATAGATCATTCTTTCCTTGCTTTCCAAGTGGGAGCAATGTTTACACCTCAGAGGATCAAAAGATCACTTTTAAAGTTATTTTCAGCTGGAATTCTGGATTTGATGTCAATAGGTTAAACGTTTCTTTTAGTGTCGTTCAGAGCGCGGCTGTTCCTTTTTCTCCAGAGAGCCCTTGGCCGTCTCTGTCACAGCCAAGTCGCGTAGGCTGCGTGTGACCAGGAGACGGTGCTGGCCTTTGCGGAACAGATTCACCACAAAGCTCCTGCCGAGCAGGATCACAGAGTTGGCCTCTTGCCCTTCTTTCCAGGGATGATGACATTGAAGTCATTGTGGACGAAACCTCTGATCACACGGAGGAGACGTCTCCCGTGCGGGCCATCAGCAGAGCGACCAGGTAAGTAGCCGGCGCGGGCCAGGAAAGGAGCGCTCATAGTGCAGTCTGACAGCACGTTTGTGGCCGTGGCAGGAGCAGCTCGATGCATCCAGGCCCCTTGCTGGAGCGCCCGGCCCCTCCTGCCTGCACAGCTGTGGAGATGGTGGGCTCCTGAGTGTCTCCATCTTCCTTAGGTCACCTTGTCATGGGAAGCAAGCCCCCCTAGCGCTGCCACCACCCTGTGAGGTGGTGGCTTCCCACAAGATGGACAGTTACACCTTGTTGGGATGAGTATTTAGATCATACTGTTTGCTTCGTACTTGGGTTCCAGGATTTTTTCTCTTTGCTGAATAAAGCAGGACTGAAAGGATGGGGATTGGTTGTTAACAGCCAACACTGTTAGGTCAGATTGCCCGAGTCATTGTCTAAAGCACAGTTTCTAGGACAGTTAATTTAATGCGAGGGAACCTCGTGTCTTTTAAAACTAACGAAGCTGGGTCCTCCCTCTTGCCTTCCCCCTGTTTTCTGATGGTTTGCTCCTCTGAGGGGTTTCTTCGCTGGGGTTTGGGGACTCGATGGGAAACATACTCCCAGGTACCTATTTTTGTGGACTGTTTTTATTGATGAATCATGGGCAAAACGTTTCTAAGGTTTAAACCTATCCTCCCCTCCTCTTTAGTAAGCGACTCTCGCAGCCTGCTGGAGGCCTTCTGGATTCTATCACTAATATCTTTGGGTAGGTTAGAAAACTTTCACCTTTCCTTGTTAATATGTGTGAATATTCATAAGTATTGTATATGATTTATCACCATTTTTTAAACGTATACCAAAATTTCTGTGGTGCCGAGCGTACAGATGCTTTGACTTCAGCTTTTCACCTAGCTTCTTCCTTTTTTCCTCCATTTTCTTTCTCTTACTCTCGCTGCGTGCTGATCTGGCCTTACTTTTAGTCTGTCCGAGTCTCCCCTTCTGGGACATCACTCTCCTGATGCTGCCAGGTGAAAAGAATACCTTCTCAGCCTGGCATGTGAGCGTGGCTCCTTGATGATTGTGCTGATTGCCGCTTCATCCCCTTCGTTGGATGTGCTTGCGTCTCCCAGGCCACTGTGCATGTTCCTGGGAGCGCTGTCAGCCTCTCGAGCGGGTGACGGTTAGGTTGAGCCCTGCACAGCAGTCACGCTCTCCTCCCTCTCTCCTCTGGCATGCGTTCAACTCCGCCTTGGCCACACTGTACGCTGAGAATGACCGTAACTAGGTGTAGACGTGACCTTGAAGTAGTCTTACCAGAATACAAATGAGCTCCCTCGGAGCAGGCAGTTATATTACGTTAAGAACGTTTTTGCAGCAGTTTATTGGCTGGGAAGCAGTTCTGGGGGATTGCTTTTCATTGTTGGGTTTTGGAGTCCATGAGTTAGTAAGAGGTACAGGTATGTGCTGGATCCCTCTCCGGGTATCGTTTGGGTGAGGATGCCTCTGGTTGGGTGAATTGTTCTGTGGTTCGAAGAGTCTAGGAGGGAGAGGAAGCTACTGTCAAAAGTTGTCTTTGAATCCCTCCTGGGCGTTTGGTGGACAGGAAGCCTTGTGTAATCCTAATATTTTCCTTTATGTTACTTCTTAGGAGGCGCTCTGTCTCTTCCTTTCCAGTTCCCCAGGATAATGTGGATCCTCATCCTGGTTCTAGCAAAGAAGTGAGAGTGCCAACAGCAGCGACGTGTGTCTTCGTAAGTGCGGTTGAACCCCACGTGCCACCAAGCCTTGTGTGCTAACCGAGCTTGACCGTTCAAGGGTCCATTCTCTACAGCAGCTAGCTTTCTATTATTTTATTTAGAGCAGTAGCAAGCTTTTACACCTGTTGGCTGTGTCTGATGGAAGGGTTTGATACATTTTGCTTAGGGACAGAATTTATTACAAACATTTTCTGTAATACAGGACTGGCTGAGAGAGCATCGCTAGCATGAGAAGATGGGACAAGGGAGAAGGAACTAGGGCTGGTGAGAAGTTACAGTAATTTGTGTCATGTTATCACTGGTGGGCTCTAATCTAGAGTGAGATTCTAGTCGGTAGTCTGTTCTGGAAGGTGGGTAAGGGCAGCTGTTTGCTCCGTGAGTTATACCCATATCTGTGTGACTTCCCTTTGTTAGGAGCACAAGGTTGGAAGTAGGAGACAGTCCTGGGCAGAGGACACTGTGATGCTGGGCTCTCAGCTGGAGTTCAGAGCTGGGTGCTAGTAGAAAAGAATAAGCAGGTCCCAGCTGGGGGGACTGAGCAGAAATGGATTCAGGCTGGGGAAATGCGGGGTACCTGACTCGGGGCTGGCAGGTGGGGGTCGGGGCGGGGGGATGGAGAGGCAGAGCCCAGATAGCTGGGCTGACTCGTGGATTACATGGGGTGAGTTAGAGGAGCCAGCTTTCAGGGGAGAGAAAGACTCACTGTAAAAGTGGGAGGGAATTTATATGGGGAAGGCTTACAGTTCCAGGCATAAGGAGGAATCGAGTAGAGATTTCCACACAATGAACCGGCTGAGTGATTTAACCACCTTGTATGTCACAAAGAGAGTCTCCCTCTGGATGAGGAGTTGGCCTGGGGACCATTAAGGCCCCTTTCTGTTCCACTCCTGTGAGTCCCTGGAGGTCAGTGATGATTGGTAAAAGGTCTGATTGCACTTAATGTCACAGCCCCTTCCTTGCCCTCAACTCCCAGCAGCCCATTGTTTTTTCCTGTCACATTGAAGTCGTGTGTATGGGATAATGGAGCAGCTGATAATTTGGGATTCTGTCAGCGTGTGTTTCTGAGAGGATACAGTTCACAGCTGACAAATATCCAACAGAACCAGCTATGCAGGAGATTGAAGAGCGGCAGTCATGGGTGTGATGGTGCATGATCTCAAGTTTTCAATCTGAGACCTCTTAAGTAGAAAGATATAAAAAAAAAAAGAAAAGGAAGGGAATCACATGGAGGCAAAAAGGTTGGTCACCAGCTTTTCAGCAGTGGGACACGAGGGCTGGGTCAGGATCAGATCACCAAGCAAAATAAAGTGATGTTTATATCCCAGTCGGTTAATAGTCATGCTTTCGATAATATTTCAGACATCGTTTTCAGTTCCAAGCAAATGTGACAGTAAGATTTTGTTTTCCCAAAATGATGTTTTAGGCAAGTGATTGATGACCTGTTTTTATTTATTTATTTATTTATTTTTTTAAAGATTTTATTTATTTGACAGAGACACAGCGAGAGAGGGAACACAAGCAGGGGGAGTGGGAGAAGCAGGCTTCCTGCGGAGCTGGGAGCCCGATTTGGGGCTCAATCCCAGGACCCTGGGATTATGACGTGAGCCGAAGGCAGACGCTTAACAACTGAGCCACCCAGGCGCCCCCCGATGACCTGTTTAATAATCTAATATTTATAATCCACATTTTCCACAGTCTTTTTTTTCCCTTTTTATAATGGAAATTTTCCAACATTTGTGTGATAGGGAGTAAAAGAACTTCCGGGTCCCATCATCCATCATCCTGTCAGGCAGCCCCAGTTAGCTGCGTCTGCCAGTTTTATTCTCTCTGCCCCACACACTTTTGCCAGAGCAATTTAAAGCAAATCCCAGACATTGTAGTTCATAAAGATTTCAGCATCCATAGTCTGGTTTTTTTTGTGTGTTTTTTTTTTAAGATTTATTTATTTTAGAGAGGGTGAGGGGGCGGAGGGAGAGAGAGAGTTCCAAGCGGACTCCCTGCTGAACACAGAGCCTGTTGTGGGGCTCAGTTGGACGCCCAACCGACTGAGCCACCCAGGCGCCCCCATAGTCCTTTAAGAGAGGTTTTAGTGACATCTGGTATTCTTTTCTCCCATTCTAGGAGGGCATGCTTTTTACTCCATTTCCCTTCCCATCTTGAACACAAAAAAAGATGCCATCTTTTCAGATTGTTCTAGTTTGGATGCCAGTCTCAAAAACTTCCCTGCGAAGGGGTGCCTGGGTGGCTCAGTCGATTAAGAGTCTGACTCTTGATTTCAGCTCAGGTCATCGGCTCGGGGTCCTGAGATCAAGCTCTCTTTTAAGCTCCGCACTCAGTGGGGAGTCTGCTTGGGATTCTCTCCCTTCCCCTCTGTCCCTTCCCTGTGTGCGCTCTCTCTCTCTCCAAAATAATTAAACTTTTAGAGAAAAAAAATTTCCCTGTGAAGAATTTATTTTTTTAAAGATTTTATTTATTTATTTGACAGAGAGCACAAGCAGGGGAAGCAGCAGGCAGGGGGAGAGGGAGAAGCAGACTCCCCACTGAGCAGGGAGCCCAACGAGGGGCTAAATCCCAGGACCCGGGGATCATGACCTGAGCCAAAGGCAGACGCTTAACCGACTGAGCCACCCAGGCATTCTTCCCTGTGAAGAATTCAAATTCTCCCAAGTGACACCTATTTTATTGAAGGCCTATTCACGATCAGGCACAGTCCTGGGTCACACAACTTGGCAGAAGTCCTTTTCTATAGATGAGCAACTGAGCTGAGACTTCAGAAAGTTAAGAAACTTGGCAAAAGTGACCCTACTAGTACATACTAGTGCCGTATTGTTTCCAGAACTGAATAGAATCCCACTGTAGCACTGATGTATAGTAGCAGGACTGGTATCTGCTCGTATTAGGACTCCATATGAGGATATACTCATATTAGGAAAGCCCATAAAGACTTTATCATGAGAAGCCATGCTGTACTTTGACTACATAGTTTAGCATGTAGCATTAACATAATCTGGCCCAAAAGAGAGGCAGTTAATCAGAGGCTTACTTTTAAGCTATTAAGATCATAGTAGAAGACAGACTGAAATTTCATTTTTCTTAAGAAGAAATAAAATTAATGCAAAGAGAAACTTCAGGCAGTTAGTCTACGGGGATTTTGAATACTCTTTAAGAAGGTTGCAATGTATTTAAATAAGTGGAACTGTAAGTATAAGAATAAAATGGTAACAATCTTAGGAGACCCTGGGCTAGGAATCCAAGTTAGTTTATGAGCAGATCTCCTTCATTTCTGGATGAATGTCGTAACACCTTTGGTTAGGCATCCAGAGTGTTCATTTGTACTGGGCTTTCTCTCGGGAATGACCGTGATGGGGGCTGAAGCAGGGTGCTTGTCTTGCAGGATGCTCACGATGGGGAAGTCAACGCTGTGCAGTTCAGTCCAGGCTCCCGGCTGCTGGCCACAGGAGGCATGGATCGGAGAGTTAAGCTTTGGGAAGTGTTTGGAGGTGAGACCCCAGAGTGCAAAGAGCCTGCATTGGTGACATCTGGTTGACCTTGCTTTCAGGCAATTTTTAAATCATTCACCTTCTTCAAATAGCCTGTATTTTGTGTAAGGAATTACCTGACCAAAGCATTATCACCATCTCAGATGCTATAGCTGAGTGGGTATTTGCTCGGGGTTTTAAAGTAGTGACTAGAAAATGCTCTTAAGTTATGGATTCGTTAGTGTTTATGTTTTCTCAGATATAATTAGAACATCTTCCAAGATAATACAGGCTTTAGAAGCAAAATAAAAAGTCTTAAAGTCGTAGACTTTAGAATTAAACTATACATTGAGCTGAGGTGTGTGCATTTAATAACACCAGTGGCTTTGGCCTAGGGAAAAAGATTGAGGTCACATCTAAGCTTGAGACTAAAAAGAGGGGTGTATCTTTCAGGAAAAATGTATTCAACAAGCCACTTATCATCAAGGGCCGGAAGATCAAGACCTTGTTTCAGAAGTGGCTTCAGAGTACTCAGATGGGAAGCATTAAAACAGGAAATGGGACTTAATGCATCTCTTAGAATTCTGAAGCTGGGGATAGCTCAATTTCAGCATTTTGAGATTTAGTTAAATCTCATGGTTTTTTTTTTAATACAGCAAGGTTGAGGAATAAGGCTGAAGATTTTAATAAGAACCACTTTGTCAGCTTTCCATAGTTGTAGCACTTACATGCCCACTGTCCAACAAGAAGTAGATCCAGCAGGCCTTTGTCTGTGTTATTTACCCCGATCCTCACCACAGCCCCGTGCAGTTTAAAAGGTGGGTATCGCCCCTACTTGACAAGACGAAAACATGAAAACTCAGATTCAACTACTTGATTTACATAGTTGATTTACATGGCTGGTAACTGATTAGGGTGGCAAGAAGGTGGCAGAACCAGGACCTGAACTGGGTCTTCTGACTGCAAAGCCCTTTCTTCCCACTGTGGCCTCCCCTGAGCTATAGAGCGGCTGAAGAAGCATGTGGGTGACTACTTTTGGTATGTTTAGAGCAAGAGCAATCTATTGATCCCTTTGGTTATAATAGATTATCAATAAGGCATCAAATTTGTCTGCCCTGGTCTTTTTTTTTTTTTTTTCCTGGAAAGTGACTCCATAGTTAAATCCCTGGCAGATACAGGTAGTTGAAGCCCATGAAAATTTGTGCCGTTTTACCCAGAAACACCTTATGAATGATAATTGTGAAAATCACGGTAATACAGTAATAAAGGCATATCATAATAATAGTTTTATGAGATTTGGGTTTTTAAAATCTAAGCAGATCATCTGTTTTGATTATGTCTTGTGATTAAATAAAAATAACTCTAGAAATACTTTTTACTTCCTGGTAGTAAAAGCGCTTATAAGAAAATTAGAACCAGGGCGCCTGGGTGACTCAGTCGGTTAAGCGACTGCCTTCGGCTCAGGTCATGATCCTGGAGTCCCGGGATCGAGTCCCGCATCGGTCTCCCTGCTCAGTGGGGAGTCTGCTTCTCCCTCTGACCCTCCTCCCTCTCGTGCTCTTTGTCTCTCATTCTCTCTCGCAAATAAATAAATAAAATCTTTTTAAAAAAAAAAAAAAGAAAATTAGAACCAACCTTTAGTAACAGTGTTAGGTTTTTGCTTCTGTGAAAAGGAAGTAAATGGAAATTAATATTGGCATAATTTGTGTCAATAAAATGAGAACTTTCTACTGGGTCTACAGAAATAACATAGACTGTTTGGCAGCACTTTATATAGTTTTGGGGGCCAAATATCAGTTATGGCCTAATTATAGGGCATTTCTTCTGCAAATCACTTATTCAGTCGGCAGGTTTTTTCTCCTTGGCTAATATTTACTGAATCTTGGAAGAGACTAAGTACAAAAGGCCTTTTATGAAATAGTTTGGGGGTCCTATTTTTTACCCTTTTAAAGTATCAGAAGAATGGCATTTTCTGCCCAGTAGGAGCATCTGTCCTTGCTCTATCAAAATTTTGCAGAAGCAGGGTGCCTGGGTGGTTCAGTCGTTAAGCGTCTGCCTTCGGCTCAGGTCATGATCCTGGGGTCCTGGGATCGAGCCCCGCATCGGGCTCCCTGCTCGGCGGGAAGACTGCTTCTCCCGCTTCCACTCCCCCTGCTTATGTTTCCTCTCGCTGTGTCTCTCACTGTCAAATAAAATCTTTAAAAAAAAATTTTTTTTTGCAGAAGCTCCATTGGGATGTTGACATACCTTCCCTTGGTGCCCTCTAGGTAAAGAACTTTGGAAAGGATTTTTTTTTTTTTTTTTTTTGATGGTTTGAAATCAACCTCTTATGTAGAATAGTATTTGTTGGTCATTTTTTACATTTTGGCAATGTGTTAACTGCCAGAGAAATAGACTGATACCTTGGGCATAAGCCAAAGCGATATTTCTTAGAATTTACAGCAATATTTTTATAAAGATCTAATCTAAATAAAGACCTGATTTGGTGGATATTGGCCTTTTCTGACTTTTGAAAATCTAATGAAAGCTAGGATCCAAGAAGAGGCATTAAATGTGCTATACAGGTATTTTACAAATAAATTCAGAGGGTGGGCTTCATCAACCAGTTTAATAATCCTGACCCTAAATGTATTTGACAGTTCCAAACCAGTATTCATAGCATAATTATTACCAGTTAGAAGTATTAAGAGAAAGGGCTGTTCTCTGAAATGTTTCCAATTTTGTGCTCTCCTTTTATGAACTTCTTTTTTAAGATTTATTTATTTTATAGAGGGGGGTGGCCTGGGTGGCTCAGTCAAGTGTGTCTGCCTTCGGCTCAGGTTATGATCCCGGGATTGAGCCCTGCATCGGGCTCCCTGCTTGGCAGGAAGCCTGCTTCTCCCTCTCCCTCTGTCTGCCACTCCCCTTGCTTGTGCTGTCTCTCTCTGTCAAATAAAATCTTTTTTTTTTTTTTTAAAGACTTATTTATTTTAAAGAGAGGAAGAGAGAATCTCCAGCAGACTCTGCTCTGAGCACGGAGCCTGACGTGGGGCTTGATCTCAAGACCCAGAGATCATGACCTGAGCGAAATCAAGAGTCGGACACTCAGCCAACAGACACCCAGGCGCCCCATCCCCTTTTATGAATTTGATTTGAATGATTCCCTAATTGTTTTCTGATCTTGTCATCCTTAAGGTACCTTTTAAAAAGGGGCTTAATCACATCATTTTGAGACTTGGACTCTTGTCAGTTTGTGCCTACATCATTAAAGTTCCCGCATGGGTGGCCAGAGATATCTGAGAGCAGGACCCAGGAGCCTCTGCTGGGTCTGTTGGTGAGGGCGGTTGTGGGGAGGAGAGTGCTGGCAGCCAGTTGGATTGCCAGAATCTTTGGTTCTCGGAGATGGGAAGTGTACAAATTCCAGAAACTCCAGACTAGCTTTACTGGCATTTTAAGGACTAGCCAGTTACACATAACTAAAAAAAAAATTTCTTTTCAGACCCTAATGAGAATTAACACATAGATTCTGAAAAAATTTAGTAGTCAGGTTCTACAGAAGTGATTGTTAAATCGATACAAATAGTGATCAAACGCAAAGGTGTATTTATCTGAATTACTGAGAAATTGCAGAACTAAAGGTCTCTAGACAGATTGACATGTCTTTAAAATTCCTGCACTTAATTCTTTGTAAAGCGAATTGGTGATTCTAAAGTTCTTGAAAAGAACAACATAGTGCCTGCGCAGTGCTGGGCCCTGCGTCGGCTTACACACGCATGGCCCCTCCAGCTGACCAGCTGTCTACTCTTGTCTCACTGCTGTGTTTGCCCCGCTGCTCTGAGATGCTGCCTCAGTGCAGGACGGCTGCTCTTTGTAGCCTCTAATTGGCTGCCACTGTGTTTCAGGTGCCCCGTTGTAACGTCGGTGTTGGCCGTACTTTCTCTCCTCTCTCTTTCTATCCAGATAAATGTGAGTTCAAGGGCTCCCTGTCTGGCAGTAATGCAGGAATTACGAGCATCGAATTTGACAGCGCTGTGAGTATCCCATGTCTGTGGAAATGAGTGCGCTTGCTTAGAAACCATTTAAGACATCCAGTTCCTGAAATTTAAAAATTACTCAGACGATTTCCCTGCTGTTCTCAATCTTAAGTCCAAATCAGTGTTAGGTCAGGATGCAGGTAGATTATAAATTCTGTGCTGGCTGTGACCGCATTGAAGTCTGGGTGGGGAAGGCAGGTCTGCGGTTCCCCGGCCAGTCAGTGCTTCTGCAGACTTGCTAAAGGCCCCGGCTGAAGCCCCAGCGGTGCAGGGGAAGGGGAGGGGGCCTATCTAGGTGCATGAGAGACGGGCAGATCTCAGGGAGAGTAGTTGGGGGAGGCTGTGGGAGGAGAGAGGCCGGTGCCTCTGGGCTCTGCAGCTTGGACAGTGTGTAGAGAATTGGTATTTGCCATTGCTGAAGGGGGTGGAAGGGGTGGCTTATGAACTCAAGAGGACAAGTTCCAGTTTGGGCTGGAGAGTCTGCAACATTCCAGCAGGATGGCAGGATTGAGCAAGTTCAGGAGCAAAGTGTGGATTTACCGCAGTTGGTGGGTTGACAGAATACCGGGGTAACAGTTGGTATTCACATCAGGTATGCAGCTTTTGAGCATCCAGTAAACCTTTCTGGACTTAGCTCTTAGGGAATTTGTATTGTGTGGACTGAAATCCTCTATTTTGTCTAAAATTTGTCTCTCCCCCACCCCCAACTCTCCCTTATTCCCATAGGGATCTTACCTCCTAGCAGCTTCAAATGATTTTGCAAGTCGAATCTGGACTGTGGATGATTATCGGTTACGGGTAAGACCCAGTTAAGAAAGTTAGTATAATCTCCAAACTTCGTGAGGTTCTCAAGGCACAAAATGTAGGAAATGGCAGGTTGATGAATTAGGAGAATCCTGTTTTCCTGAAAATCACACTTGATTCCCCCTGCCCTTCCCTTTCCCCCTTGGGAGAATTTGTGTTTCTGTGTTACATTCTTCCTTCATCTAAGATTTAGTTTCAAAATACTTGCACAAGGAAGCCATCAACATTTCACATAAAAGACTCAGGGTGTTCCTGTTCCTAAGAACTAGATACTTGGGGCAGGTGTCCGTTTTAGCGGAACTTCAGCAATCCCAGCATTGTTGTAAAAGTTGTTATGTCTCCAAGACTAATAATGAGCTCACAGAGTAAAGCTGCAAGTAGGACATAGGAGTACATGAGGGTGCACTTAGGATAGCGAGAACCACAACTTTGACACAAGGTGGGAGCAGGTTGGAGGGAAAAGGGGAAGGTTGGGGTCACGTGAAGGAATTCGCATGCGGACCCAAAGTTGTGGAGAAGTTGCTTGGCCTCCACAACAAAGACCAAAACTTGGTGGTTATAGCACTTTGGTTCTAATGAAAAACAAACAGCTTAATTTGGAGACACATTTTTCTCCTTAAGCCTGAAGCGCTTTTCACAAGCTCATTAAGCAGAGGCTGTTGAAAGGTAAGAGGGAGGCTGAGCTCTCTATGAAGAAAAAAGTTTGACACAAGCTTTTGTACATCAGCCCGCACGAGGCATGGCGTTGAGAGCCTCTTCAAGGTAAATCTGCAGAGAGGCGGGGAGCTGCAGCAGAATGGTCCGTTGCCAGTGGTCTGATTTGATGATGCCGGGATGCGGCTAGAAGAATCTTTAAAAATGCACAGTTAACCTATCACATAGGCTCTCCATTTTCTTGAAGGAGTTGTAGGGAACATCATCGGTATTAGATGCCAGTCAGTACCTCACAGGTGGTGGTGATCCTTCATTCTGAGTTGGAAGAAGATCCAGGGCTACACATGCAAAGTGTGGGGCGTGAAGCTGGCAAAGATTACGTTCCCTTGTGAAAGCTGAAGAGCCCGCTTTGTGTTCTTGTCTGAATGGAGGAATAGGGACGTGGGCCGCTGGGCTCCCGCGGGCAGGGCTGGACCCTCTGCGGAAGCATAGTCACATCTGTTCCCACACTCGAACAAGTTTTCAGTTGCAGCCCTCTACTTCTGCACCCTCAACAGGGCCTAGCCCGTTCTCGCAGCAGCATGGTAATCGGCCGTGGGCTGTGCTGTGCTCTATTAACCGCTGATCACTTACTGGTCACCTGCGACAGGGTTGAATACGTCTGCGGTCGTTAGTTTGCCTGAAGGAGAAGGGACTTTTCTTGAGTGGCTCCTATGGGTCAGACCCAGTACCGAGGTATTGTATGTACCCCATTGCTTTTTCATCCCCAGGGGAACAAGGGGAGGTAGGGTATGGGGAAACCAAGGCTCAGATAAGCCCACAAAATTGCCTAAGGAGCCACAGCTACCAGATGGGAATGGGAACTGGGCCCCGTGCTCGTCTCTGCTTGACCTGGACTATTCTAGTGCGTCTAGAGACTGAGGTACAGCAGAACTGTCTCACCGGGAAGAAGGACATACAGTCTTCCTTTCCTTCTAGACCCTTGGAGGAAAACAGCAAGCAGTTGAGGGGTCAGCCAGTTGTGCAGGATGATATTTTTCATTGGTAAAAGAGTTGTATTCAGGTGGGCATCAGCCCTTGGGTTGGAAATAAGGACCTGGGGTGGGAGCCGGACCTGGAAGACAGAGATCATAATGTTGGGAAACTTTTTTCAAGTGAGCTAGTTTGCAGAGGTGGGCCGAGTTTCACGGGAGAGGCCGCTCAG
The DNA here is from genome assembly GCF_011800145.1 of Mirounga leonina. Classification (NCBI taxonomy): domain Eukaryota; kingdom Metazoa; phylum Chordata; class Mammalia; order Carnivora; family Phocidae; genus Mirounga; species Mirounga leonina. The sequence continues at coordinate 6,422,766 of NW_023270377.1, read as the reverse complement.
GGTGTTGGAGCACCAGGCTTCAGCTGGGCTTGCTGACGGGTTGGGGGCTGGTGCCAGGACGGTAGCCTCCTTAGCTGGGCTAGCTGGCTTTGAGGGCATCTGGCCTGCTCTCCGTGTATGTGTGATGAAGATCAGGAGGCTTTTTTAAATGTCTTCTCTGTGCCCAGAGACATGAAACTCTTACAGGGTCCAGGAGTAAATAGGCTCCCTCTTGTAGGAGGCTCTGGCTTCTACTTAGGCCCTAGTAAACAGAGGATGTTGGAAGACACGGAGGTCCCTGTTCTGAAATTCAGGATCCAAGCCCTTAGTGTTTATGATAAAGGGAATGGTGTTGGGAGAGGCCAGACTGCAAGCAGCAGCCGGCTGAGTGCTGGCTTTAAATCCTTGTAGTAAAGGTGTCCTAGAAACAGCCTGGTATTTACAGAGGACTCCCTTGAATAGCAGGTGTTTTAGACTCCCTTAAAAATCCAGAAGGTCCTTGGAAAATTGCCTAGCTGCTCTCTAAAATGTGACTTGAGGAACGGGGTTGAACAGCCCGGCTTGTTCACTTCTCTAATGTTGACGTGGAAAAAGTAACCACAGTGACAGGACTGGCTTTCAGATGGTGGTTTGTGCTTCAGAAACCTCCTCACCGAGTTCTGCATTTTTCTGGGGTCAGTCGACCGCTTGGTGCTCATGGTGGTTGCCTGCATGGTGGGTGGCCCTCGGGTCTGCCCTGAGGCACGGGGGGCGCCTGGCAGGGTGCTGGAGAAGAGAGGTCCAAGCTGCTCTGACGTCTGAACCCGCTGCCCCATCTCTTAGGAGCCGCTGTTTGAAAAAGGAAGATAAAACCTGAAAATTAAATAAATTGAATTGAATTGAATATTGAAAAGAAATATCAGAAACACCAAGTGGATAAAAATTTCACATAAATCTGATGCGCTTAAGATAAGGACTTTGTAAATTATGGAAAGAAGCCTGGAGGAAGCTGCGTTCCATACCTTTGAGGGCTTGGAGCTGGACCCCATCAGCTGGATTTCCTCCAAGGACGGGATTTGCCGAAGACCAGACTTTTTTTAAAAGGCAAGCTAACACACATATGAAGAGGCAGGAAATAACAGTATCCCTTTCCTTTCTTTCATCAATCCAACAGTTTTACTCTGGGAAATAAGCCTGGAGAAAGCTATGTGCCTATAGGCCGTTCACTGTAGCACTGTTTGTGCTCATGAGTTGGTAAGTGACCTCGGTGTCCGTTGGGCACAGAAATTTCCATTAAATTGTAATCGCCACTTGAAGATGACTTAACTCTCAGAGTAACCATGAAGGCTCTTAGCGGGTGCAGGAAGGAAGAGCATTAATGCTCCCAGCAGTGGGCCTTGTGCACGGATCACCTCGTTTGGTCCTTCTACTGAAACAGCGGGAGGAAGAGGTTCGTCTTTCACAGATGTTCGAGCCCGGCTGTTCAAAACCGGAGCATTGTGACCCCAGAGCCGGAGCATCTTCAGCTGTCACGTGGAAAACTACTTTGAGCAGTGGATAAATTTTTAGGAGTGTTTTCACATGAGGGCAATGAAAGTATTAACTCACAAAAATGAGTGTGCTCACAGCCCGTTTGTGAGCAGGGTCTCTTCCTCCGGAGTTTGCCAACTGGGATTTTACTTCTGTAGGAAGAAAGAAAACAGTGAATGTACCCAAAACTTTGATTTCTTTGATGTAGTTCTTTTCTCCGAACTTAATTTACATAGCGTGAGGAGTACCCTTCCCACGTGATCCGTACAGTTTGGCTGACCTGTGCTGAGTGGAATCCTTACTCCTGTGCTGTATTGAACGAAAGCCTTGTTGCTGGAGTGTTCGGGACCTTACGAGAAGGATCCGTGGGAGGTTTTTACACAGCCACGGCACAGCTGCCCCTTGGCTGGCGGCAAGTGTATGTTGTCGTTCGAGTTTCGGAGAGGTTTAAACGTGGGAGAAACGAGTCTTCGAATGTGTACCAGCTTCTCCCTTCGGAAGGGGGGATACGGGTGGGCCCAGGTTTTCCGTCCCTGTGGTGAGGTGGCATGGCTCCATTGAGCAGGGAGGGAAGATTGGTTTCAGAAATTCTCACGCTGAACATCTCACACCAAACTGAGATTTCCTCTTTGGAAGTCAGTGTGGAAACCCTAGAAGTAAGCTAGTGGCTGTAGTGAGTGTATCAGAGCTTTTTTTTTTTTTTTTTTTTAAATTTTTTTTTTTTTTGAGGGAAAAGTGGGGGGGAGCACATGAGGGGGGGAAGGGTCAGAGGAAGAAGCAGACTCCCCGCTGAGCAGGGAGCCCGATGCGGGACTCGATCCCGGGACTCCAGGATCATGACCTGAGCCGAAGGCAGTCGCTTAACCAACTGAGCCACCCAGGCACCCTATATCAGAGCTTTTAAAGGCTTATTTATTTATTGGTTGGTTGGCTGGGTAAAAAAACCTCAGTGAAGGCCTTCTGAGCCTTTGAGATTTTGCACTGAGAAGCATGTTGACCCACACTGAAAAGCATTCCATGGGGAGTAGTGAAAGATCTGACTGCCAGGGTCCCCTCCCCGCACCCTTGGCATCCCCTGGGGCTCCAGTACCTGCCGTGATGGGCAGAAGGGGGGTGGTGCTGGGCGGTGCCCTGGTGCTGGCTCCTTGGCCAGCACCCCACAGCTACCCGCCCAGGGGCTTGATTGTTGGGAGTGCTGCTTGCTATCTGTGGTTATGGTCTGACATTTCAAGCTGAGACCTCTGATTGAAAAAAAAAACCCAGGGGTTCTGATTGTTTATTTAAAGAGTCCTGATGTTCCCGTTTGTAAATTATGCCTGCAGGGAACCTGTCTGTTCTGGCTTTAAATAGGGCCTGGATTTTCAGAGGCACTGGGTAAAAATCCAGGCTTTTAAAAATTCTGTAATTTGATACAATCCAGACTTACAAAGAAGATTGCAAGAACACTACAGACTGGGGGGTATCTGTAAGAGTTTATTTCAAAAAGGTCCTCCAACTGCCCATCCCTCTTTTTGAGGAGAGAGGCACTTGAACTTGGCACTAGTGGTGTTGGATTTTTTGTTGTTATTTGTGCTGGGAGATTTATGTGCATCCTCCTGATTCTTCACCTCTGGGCCACACCAAAAGATAGGCTTTCTGGACGTTTAGTCGAGCCACATATCCTTTTGTCTGAACATTCCTGACCATACCTCCAGGTGTTTGGAGAAGCTAGCTCTTCCAGCATGGTGCGCCCCACGGCTTACCCTGGCTGTGTTCTCTCCCCTAGCACACACTCACGGGACACAGCGGCAAAGTGCTGTCTGCCAAGTTCCTGCTGGACAATGCGCGTATTGTTTCCGGAAGTCATGACCGGACCCTCAAGCTCTGGGATCTACGCAGCAAAGTCTGTGAGGAAATTCAGTCTCTCTGTCTATGTGTACGATTAGACATTAACCGCAAGGTGTTTGTTGCCACATGAAAGCCTATGCCTAGCGTGATACAGTTTGCATTGCAAGTCCGGTTTTATATGCAGAGGGGCGTTGAGGTTGTGCCAGCTTTCCGTGTTTGAGAGTGTGTTTAAATAAGGAGCGCTGGTTACTCAGGGCCAGAGGGAAGCGATGCTCCCTGCACAGCTCTGGAGCGGCCTCTGCTCGGTTACTAATGTTCGCTCTTCTTTCAGGCATAAAGACCGTGTTTGCAGGATCCAGCTGCAACGATATCGTTTGCACGGAGCAGTGTGTCATGAGTGGACATTTCGATAAGAAGATTCGCTTCTGGGATATCCGGTATACTACCCCAGAGCTTGGTGGGGGGCGCAGATGAGAGGGTCTTCCTGTGGCAGAGCTCTGATGAGGTTTTGTGTGTAGGGTGTGCTTTTTAAGATCCTGGAAGTGGCAGAAATGAGCTCCAGTCCACATTTATCTCAGTGCTTTGACATTCTGTACCCTGAAGTAGACTGTCTTGTTCAGCAGTCACTTATGAGCACACTGTGTGCTTTCGAGGCGCTTTGCCAGCTGCTAGGTAAACCAAGGGACAGCTAGATAGTCTGCAGTGTCGCAGGGAAGACCGATACGCAGGTCTGCAAGGTGTTCTGAAGTAGAGCCAGGCACCTTGGTCCAAGGACATGAGAGAATGCGTGTCAGGATGAGTCTTAGGAAGTGAGTGGACCTGACAGACTTTCCAGGCAGCACCGCCTGGTAGGTTGGGCCGTGGGCAGACAGGACTAGCCGGTGGTGGGTTGGGATCAGATGGCCTTTTATAAGTGACTTACTCCTGTAAGCCGTTGGGTGTTTAACAAAGGACCGCTCAGCACAAGTGCATAGAGGTGCTAGTGGTGTTTGGACGGTGTCCTGGGAGCAGGGGACCTCATCCCAGCAGTAAAGGAGACGTGGGAGTGTTTGAGGGAGTGTTTGCACTGGGGGGTGAGGGAGTGTTTGCACTGGGGGGTGAGGAAGGGGAGAACTGAAGCCAGACCGGGGACTGACTTGCCTAGGGCGGGGACTCTGCCCTGGAGTCCATCTCCACACCTGGAATCACCCAGCTGCACTTGGGGGGGCCCTGGAGCTGAACTTCGTAAGGCGGGGAGCCTGCGAGAGACCCCACGTTTGTCCGTGTACAGTACAGCATCCCAGACCTACCGGAGCAAGTTTATGGGCCCTTGGCCCTGTGGACACGTCATCACCGGAAGAGTACTGAATGGGTAGTAGCCCTGCTTAACTCGTGCTGAGCCGGAGCTCTGATTGGCAGTTACTATAGCATTCCCTAAATGGGCGAGGAAATTAATTCTTCCCCAATTCAGAGTCCTGGTACTTAAACTATTACTATAGAATGTAGTGAGAGAAAAATAATAAAAGCAGTCCTTGAGGTGATTTCTGTAAGATTGGGACATGTTCACTGTCCTTCAAGAGTAAGGCATTCCAGTCCAGTTACCTTCTTTCCCTCTCTCCATGGAGCATGGCGTCCTGGTCAACGTGGGGAAGTTCTGACGCTTCCGTGTTCCGTCTTCTCAGACTTCCCATCACTTTCGTAGATCGGAGAGCATCGTCAGGGAGATGGAGCTGCTGGGGAGGATTACTGCCCTGGACTTAAACCCGGAGAGAACAGAACTCCTCACCTGCTCTCGCGATGACCTGCTAAAGATCATCGATCTGCGAATCAATGCCGTCAGACAGACGTTTAGGTAACTGAAGACGTGCAGGTTTTGGTTTTATTTGACTCTTGCTGTTTTTCTGGGGGTCGCATGAACACCAGAGGCCCTGACCCTGCTCTCTCAAACCCCGAGTGGTGTGAGCTCTCGGGGTAATGGTGCTGTTGTTGGTTTCAGCGCGCCTGGGTTCAAGTGCGGCTCTGATTGGACCAGAGTTGTGTTCAGGTGAGTAGCGATGCTCCTCCTGCTCCGCCCACCCCCCAACCTGGTGCATCCCAGAGGGGCACGTGTCCACTGTCTCACCCCTGAGGGAGTGTCCAGGAGTGACCTGGAAGCTCAGCACCAGGGGTCACTGTCACTGTCTCCTTCCTTGCTGATGTTCCTAAGAGCTGTTGGAGGAGGGCGCCTGGGTGGCTCAGTCGTTAAGCGTCTGCCTTCGGCTCAGGTCATGATCCCAGCGTCCTGGGATCGAGCCCCACATCCGGCTCCCTGCTCAGCGGGAAGCCTGCTTCTCCCTCTGCCACTCCCCCTGCTTGTGTTCCCTCTCTTGCTGCCTCTCTCTGTCAAATAAATAAATAAAATCTTAAAAAAAAAAAAAAAAGTTGTTGGAGAGCTTCTAGGGAAGCTGCAGAAGGGCGGCCTCCTTTCCTAGTTCTCGCTCTGCCTGCCCAGCGCTTCTCCCACGGGATGCTGAATTGGGGGTGGGCGGTTGACACTTTTCTGGTCTTGTTCCACAGCCCTGATGGTGGTTATGTGGCAGCGGGCTCGGCTGAGGGCTCTCTCTACATCTGGAGCGTACTTTCGGGGAAGGTGGAGAAGGTCCTTTCCAAGCAGCATGGGTAAGGGGAACCCTGATGATAGCCCCCCTGAGGTTGTGTGGAGGTGCTGTGACTTCATCCTGGGGATCCTGCCCCCTTTGGGCATGGACTGAATCAGCCCCGGGAGGACAGTGTGCGCTCGCTGGCTTCGCTGTGAGCAGAGTCAGTGGGGAGAGGCCAGGGCCGCTCGTGCTTAGTGATGCGACAGGCTGTCCAGTTAGAGCCCTTCGAGTAGTGGCTGCTGGAGAAAGGTTGGGAAAGCATCCTCTCTGATTATTTAGCGCCGCCTCTCCCTCTTTCCTCTCTGCTGCTGCTTCTCCCTTTGGAGAGTCTGGTTGTAAACATAGATTTTCATAGACTCTTTTCCAGTCCTCCCCCGGGCTCCTGTTTTGCTTAGCTTTGTTCTCTCCACCCAAGCTCAACTGCTAGTTGGAACAGAGACGGGGCTTTCCTCCAGAACCACCTCTCCCTGCTCGCAGGGGCTGTGGCCACAGTCCACTCCTCAGTCGGTCCCCCGAGGCTCTTGTCGGAGGGTGGGAGCTACTGCCTTAGGGTAGACTTGGTACGACCTGACTCCTTTCATTCCTAAACTGCTTCCTAAAGTACAGTGCAGGGTTCCTTTGAGTTCTCATGTTCATTCCCAAGGGCCTGCCTGTGAGGGGCAGCAGTCCTGGTGAGCAAGCTGGGCGTTGGAGAAAGCCTTGCTCCCTGAATGTCAGGGGGCCTGGCGTTCAGTTCACTAAGATCTCACAGATGTTTTGACCTCTCCCATTGAAGCTCGTCCATCAATGCAGTGGCGTGGTCCCCCTCCGGCTCCCACGTCGTCAGTGTGGACAAAGGAAGCAAAGCTGTGCTATGGTCAGAGTATTGATGGCACCCCCGAGAGAGAGAGAGAGAGAGGAGCTGAAGCCGGCGAAGCACACAAGCCCCTGCGGGCTCTGTCCTGCACGTGGTGTGTTGGGTGTAGCTTCGACCTCCAGAGACAAGCTGGAGCCGCGTGGTGCCGTGGCCTACCTTTGAACAGGATTTCTGAGGATTTTAGCTGAGGTCTCTCATGGCCTGAAAGAATAACACTGAGAAAATCTGGCCCTGCAGTCACTTAGCAGAGGTTCAGGTTCTCGCCTTGCCTTGACTCGGGTGGGAAACACTACTGGCTCTGATCTTCCATACCTCAGTGGGGGAGCACGGGCACCTGCCGGCTTCCTCGCTGGCCGGCAGGGCCAAGAACGCCCCACGCGCACGTGCGGCTGTCAGTTCTCCCTCTGTGCTTTCTCCCGTCCTTCCAGAGTCGGTTCTGGCCCAATGCATGTCCTGTCACCTTGGGATGGTTTTCCTGGTGAACTCACTTGAATCATTGGATTAACAGAAACCCAAACAGGATTACCCCTGCCCTCAGCCCACAGGCACTGCCCTGATTTCTGAGGAGATGACAGGACCATGGTCCTCCCTGCTGGTCTCTGTCATTATTACGAGGCTCTTACTCTGATCTCATCTGATTACTGTTGGAATTTCCTTAGATCTCCTAAACCGTTCTTAGAAAGCAGCTGTTCTTCAAAGCTTCGGGCTTCCTTTTTCCCTAACAATGCTACACACCTATTTCTTGGTTGAGAAGTAAATCTCAGTTTGGTTACAAAATACTTTCTGGAGGTAGGAGAGGAAGTGCAGAAACCTTGCAGGGAAGCGGGGCTGCTGCAGGAATAGAGTGGCTCCCTGTGGCCATCTCTAGGCTCCCAGAAAGTGGGCGAGGCACACACCACCTTCCTCTGCCCCGTGTACCTCGGTGACAGTCGCTGGTGACAAGGGATTGGAAGCCTCGAATGTATTAGCCTGGAGCCAGCAGTTCCGGGTCACTGCCCCTTTGCCAAGCCTACGTGCAATACCCCCTCGGTGCTTTAGTTCGAGAAGCCCATTCCAAGAAGCATGGGAACGTCATCTTCAAGTTTCAGGAGTTCTGATTGAGGCCAGGGAAAAACTGGCCTGTGGCTTTTTTTTTTTTTTTTTAACATTTATCTTTACCATTTTACCTGTGTATATCATTTTAGTTCCTGAGTGACTGAAACACCAATACTTTCATCACTTTTTAATTTGCACTTTATTTCTTTCCTTCCACACTTGTTCTCTGGACAGCTGTGGGTATGAGTGCTGGAGCTGGGTGAGGAGGGGCGCCGTGTCCATCCTCCCTCTCTCCCTCCCCGGCCCCCCCCCCCTTTCCAGCTTATTGCTCCAAGAGCTCAAGGGGAGGTAGAATTCACAGGCCAGGGCGCATCTTTTATTTATTTAATTATGTTGCCCAACAGAACTTGATTGTAAATTAAAAAGAAATCTGTTATATACTTTTCAAACTCTGTCTCTTGGTGGTTATTGTATGCTCCTCTGTCCTTCAGAGAAAAAGCTGTTTCTTTCATCTGTTTTCATGGTATTCGTTCATTAGTAAATAACAGCTATTATTTTCCTGGGGTCTCTCCTCATCGTTCATCATTTAAGCCTCTGCTACCACTGCCTGTAAACCATTCCAGTTTCACACTGCATGTGAGTCTTAACACAGCAAAGGGTCTCGTGAATCTCCACGTCTGTCCTGTGAGCACCCAGCGAACTCAGGAGACTCCTGCCGTCCGCTCCACGCTGCAGCCGGTGTGAGCGCCCGGTTCCCCGCTGGAGACTTGTCTGTAGGATTGATGATGAGCCATACCTGTCTCCTGCTGGTCTCCGGCCTCTTTGCTGAAGGGGCATGAATTATTGTGCTAGGACAAATCCTGATCTCCCAGAGGCCCCCCCCTCCACTGCCCAAGACCTCTGTCCCATTCCCTTTTTTTTTTTTTTTTTTAAGATTTTATTTATTTGACAGCGAGAGCAGGAACACAAGCAGGGGGAGTGGGAGAGGGAGAAGCAGGCCTCCTGCCAAGCAGGGAGCCTGATGCGGTGCTCGATCCCAGGACCCTGGGATCATGACCTGAGCTGAAGGCAGACGCTTAACGACTGAGCCATCCAGGCGCCCCGTCCGGTTCCCTTAATGACTTTTACCGAGGGGCCAGCCAAACATCCGCTTAGCCCAGCACCTGGGGGCAGGATTCTGCTGTGATCTGAAGTCTCAGAGGCAGCCAGCTGTCTCCAAAAAGCCGAAGGAGCCCTTTGCAGTCACTTTCAAGAAGGTAAGTCATTCTTAAAAGAAGCGTAAAGTAAGCATTGCAGTAACCTCCAATTACCCTGTTTTCTTTGAACTTGGAGGGAAGCTTGGCTGCTCTCTACTTTGAACAGAGAGGTTTCGGTTTGAGATCCGTCTGCACCATGAAGTTCTCTTCAGGTTACCTGACTGCCAAGTCTGAGCTCTTTAGTGTGTGGGTTCACACAGCAGTGGAATAGGACTTCATCTGACTCACGGTCCTGACGCCTCCCATCTATCAGCTCATCTAGGCCCCTCTCCGCTGCTGCAGGCTATGCTGGTGAGGGTGGGAGGTGGGCAGAGGAGTTTCTCCATTTCCCAGGTGAATCCCGGGCGGTGGGAGCTCGTATGCTCCCTCATAAGTGGTGTCAGCTTTGACCCAGACGTTAACATACCTCAGAAGTTGAGAATTTTAAAACATTTTTTTAAATGAACTTGAATTCCCTAGGTCATTTCCCAAAATAGTGTGATAAATCAAGCTCAGTGCCTTATTCTTAAAGCATATGCCACATATACAGTAGTCTTGTCCTATAAATCTTGCAAAGCCCCTCTGCCTCTTTCCCGTCGTGGCCCACGGGAGATTGTGTATGGACACTGGGGTAAGTGGAGGAAGCTGCTCAGCCGGGAGGGGCCAGCCTGGCCGAGGAGTGGCTTGGTTGGGAAGTTGCAGATCTCTTAAGTGGACCAAGGTGTGCAGAGCTGCCTGTGTCTTCGCGTGGCACGGCACAGCCCTGCTCTTAGAGAACTGGACACTGAAATGTGCACTTGAAACTCCTCACCCGTGTGGGCGCCGGGAAAGAGCAGCCGTGATGAAATTCCCCTCACGAGACTGCAGACTGCGGAAACCACGGACGTTTCTGGGTTCCTGCGAGGCCTTGGATCGTAATCAGGAGCCTGTGGGTCTCAAATTCTGTGACCTGTGAAGTGTATCCCACGTCAAGGTGGGGGAGTCGCCAGAGCCTAGCGAGAAGCTGTTCTAGTGTCCTGACCCCCTAGTGGGCGCCCCTGCCTCCAATCTGCCTGCCCCTCCGGGCCTGCAGGGGCAGGCGGACACCAGACGGCCTCGGGCTGGCCACGCGGATGCCTTTGCTCCACTGCATCTTTTCTCTTGTGCCCTACGATAGTGCCCACTCACCAGAAATCCCATGTTTTCAAGCCAATGATAAACTTCGGAAATCTTGAATAAAGTGAAATGTACCCGTTTGTATAGGTTCTGGAAGAAAATCAAGGAAAAGTGATAGCATCCAATAAGATTCGTCTCCGGTCAAGGAGATTATTCTTAACCGGCTTCACCTCCGTAAAATTTGATTTTTGTACCTTGGGGAGCTCTGGCTTTCAAAGCACAGCCCTCCTGGTTTCCGTCTGTGCTTCCCAGCCCCCCTGCCTTCATTCCAGATACTTCTTCCATCCTCTGTGGGCTCCGGCCATGCTGGGTGCTCTCCTTGGTGACTTTTCCCCGTGGCTGCACAGCCCTGTCTAACCCTGGCTGACCTGCACCGTGAGCACATGCACGTCCAGTGGCTCCAGAACCCATAGGAAACTGCTGTGCAAGGAGCCCTGGTGCATCTACCCGCCACTCGGCGACTCTGCCCGAGGGTTTGACAGCAAACCTAAAGCATGTCACAGACTACCAAGGACACAGTGCCATAGTTAGCCTCGTAGGGTTGACACGAACTCCGTGTCATCAACTATCCGGTCCATATTAAAATGTTCCCAGCTGTTTTCAACTATGGGTTTTCTACGATGGGCTTGTTTGGATCAGGATCCAGCATAACCAACTACCTTAAAATGTAATGGCTTGAAACAACCATTACCCTCCCAGGCCTGTGAGTGGGCTGGGCTGGCCCAGTTGGGAATGGCTGGGAGAGGGTGGCCCCACTCAGGTCTGGCAGGCAGCTCGGAGAAGAGAATGGCGCCACCGGCAGCATGGGGACAGGAAAGGACTCGATTGCAGCCATTGTGGCAGTTGTCTTCAGTAAAGGCTCCACTCCGTTCTCCTTTTGGGTCTTTTATATTCTACAGCAATAGCTGTTGCTGATTTCTTTTTCTGCCCCGCACTGGATCTGGTTGACTTTCCCCATAGGAGCAGTACGTGTGTCCCACGTGAGAACAGTGGTCCTGCGCATGGCCATGTGCCAGGCTTCCATGGCTCTGGACCCCCTCGTGGTGCTCGGCACCGTGGGCACTCAGGTTTTTATCTAGTAGGACTGAATCAGCAAAAAGCAAACCAGGCAGCCCCAAAAGGGTGGGTCATAACCAGCCAAGGGGACGAGTGAGGAGGAGGAAGGGAGAGTAGTTAAAAACCTAAGAACAAACCACAGAGGAAGCGGAAGTGTTGTGTAGAAACTGTTCTGTGCGTGTATGTATAGGTTTTGGGTCACAGTGTAAAAAGTGTATTTCTTTTTTACTGGTTTTAAATTTATTGAAATTCACATAAAACTAACCATCTTAAAGTATATTCAGTGTTCAACCACCACCCCTGTCTAGTTCCAGCAAAAGACAGTTTTGAAACTGGATCAGTGTCCATTTTTTTCAAACTTTTGTTTCTTGTTTTTTTGTGTTTTTTTTTTTTTTTTTAAGTATTTATTTGACAGAGAGACACAGCGAAAGAGTAAACACAAGCAGGGCGAGTGGGACAGGGAGAAGCAGGCTTCCCGCCGAGCAGGGAGCCCGACGCGGGGCTCGATCCCAGGACCCCGGGACCATGACCTGAGCTGAAGGCAGACGCTTAATGACTGAGTCACCCAGGCGCCCCTCAAACTTTTTTGATGTATAGCAAGCAGCTGATCTATCTGAAGAAAAGCATGGACCCTTGTCTTAGCTCAGGCTGCTATCACAAAAAACCACAGATGGGGCAGCTCCGACAACAGATACTTCTTTCTCCCGCTTCTGGAAACTGGAAGTCAGGTCAAGGCGCCAACAAGGTAGGTTCCATCCCGAGGCCTTAGCTCGTCGCTGCTGTGCTCACCTGACTTCCGAGTGCACTTGCAGAGTAGAGAGTGGGTGTCTCTTACAAGGACACTAATCCTATCAGATCAAGGCCCCGCCCTGGGACCTCATCCAACCCCGATCACCTCCCAGTACCCCATCACACCAGGGGCTTAGGGCTACTTCCACGTGTAGATTTGCGGGGAGGGGTGCACAAACACTCAGTTCCTCCGAGAGGCCTCTCCCTAAGTGTGGACAGCTTCAGGAGAGAGCTGCTCAATTTGTGCTCGGCCACAAAATCCTGAAGCTGTTTCATGACCCCTAGAAGCCTCTCTAGTGTTGGGATCCATGTAGCGTGACAGGGATGAAGAAGCACTAAGGTGCACATCAGCCTCTCGTGGGAGAGGCCCAGGGGAAGTGTTGGTCAGGATCCTCCTGCCCCCACTCTGCACAGGACTCTCCTTTTAAGGGACTCCTCTGGGGGCGCCTGGGTGGCTCAGTCGTTAAGCATCTGCCTTCGGCTCAGGTCATGATCCCAGGGTCCTGGGATCGAGCCCCGCATCGGGCTCCCTGCTCGGCGGGGAGCCTGCTTCCCCCTCTCTCACTCCCCCTGCTTGTATTCCCCCTCTCGCTGTGTCTCTCTCTGTCAAATAAATGAAATCTTTAAAAAAGGGACTCCTCTGCACATTTGAGTCATCTCCCCAACCCTGTGAGACGGCAGATCACGGGCTTGCCTTCTACAGAGGCAGAAGAGGAAATAGCAGTGAGCCCAGCTACTTGCCCACGGTCTCAGGGGACTCATCAGGGGCCAAAGAACCTCGGACTCCAGCCTCGGGCTGTTTGTCCAACATGGAAACCTGGAGCACCAAGAGCCATTCTCAGCATGATGCCTCAAGATGGACATTCGAAATCTGCCCAGGTGTGGGACCCCAGGGTGGCGAGAGGGTGGCGATGTCCATGAGGAATGAACACCTGTGTCCTAATCACGGATAAGTCACCCATGGAAGAGATTAGACTAACTTGGGCAATGGAGGGAAGTAGAAGGGAAGCTGAGTCCTTCCTAACAAAGAATTTTCTCACGTGTCACACTCTTTCAAAGATGGTAATGACTTCCCCATCCCTGGAAGCATTCAACAACTTGTTGTGGATGTTGTAGAGGAGAGCCAAACAAGGGATGGAGTGTGGACTACATTCTTTTTATTTTTGATTTTTTTAATTTACTTTTTTTTTTAAGTCGGCTCCACGCTGGGTGTGAGCCTCAATACAGGGCTTGAACTCACGACCCCGAGATCAAGACCCGAGCTGAGATCAAGAGTCAGATGTTTAACCGACTGAGCCACCCAGGCGCCCCTGGACAACATTCTTTTTAAAGTCTGCCCAACTTGAGAACCCACAGGATTCCATTTATGATTTCAGATACTCGAAGCCAGCCCAACCTATAACAGCCGTCTATTCCTTAGGCCAGTTGACCAAGAGGTCCATGTTGGAATTAAGGTGGCTTTTAAAAGCTGATTCCCTGGCACTCTTTGTAAATAGAGTTGCCCGAGTCTTCTCAGGTGCTCTCTGCTTCAGGGAAACTGAGGCAACGAGGATACAAGATTTTCATTTTGTAGTTGATGTTTAGCCGGGTATACTGGTTTTCCTCATGCATGTGCCTTAATAAAGCCCTAAGACGATCACCTAAGCCTGAAGCCCATGAGCTTCTTAAGCTGAACATCCCCAACCCGCCACCCCCGCGAGCTGGCTGGCGCTGTGTTTGGTCCCTGGGGGTGAGGCGCAGGCTTGGAGCAGGCTCTGGACCCCAGATGGGCGAGTACTGCTGTCACCAGTGGTTCCCAGACTTGGCATTCATAGAGCAATTTCCAAAATAACTCTAGGGGAAGGCTGGCAACTTTATTTTGGCCAAGTAAGGATTTTCTTTTTTTTCTAAACGGCCATCTACTCTCATCTTTATTTTATAAAAGAAAGGACATTTTGTCCTTACGCTTAGCAGCTGCATCCTGAAATATTTATGAGTAAAGTGTCATGATGTCTGCAATTTACTTTCAAACGGTTCAAAAGGAAAAAGCAATAGGTGAGCGCACGCGCTGAAGCATTTATTGTCAAATCTCACAGTGGACCACGTGGGCGTTTATTGTATTATTCCAACTTTTCTCTATGTTCTAAACTTCACAATAGATTTCAGAAAATGAAAAACTCGTGGCGGGAGGCGGATCAGTGGTTGTCGGAGATTGGGGGGTTGGTGGAGGAGTTGACCAAAATAGGGGGGCCAGGGAACTTTTGGGGGGTGGAAAGGTTATGTCTTTTTTTTTTTTTTTAAGATTTTATTTATTTATTTGCGAGAGAGAATGAGAGACAGAGAGCATGAGAGGGAGGAGGGTCAGAGGGAGAAGCAGACTCCCTGCTGAGCAGGGAGCCCGATGCGGGACTCGATCCCGGGACTCTGGGATCGTGACCTGAGCCGAAGGCAGTCGCTTAACCAACTGAGCCACCCAGGCGCCCTGGAAAGGTTATGTCTTAACCATAGTGATAGTTAAACTCATCAAACTGCACTTTAAAATGGGCACAATTGCTTGGATGTAAAGTCTACCTCAATCAAGATAGGGAAAAAGAAGAAGGACATTTTAATATCCAAAAATTGAGGACTTCATAACCTCAGAAAAAAAGGAGGACAGTCCTTTACAGTGAAGACATTTGGCTCCATGACAAAGTTTACAACTGTGCCCTTGTTTTTCTTTCTCATTTTTCTGCCAAGTAGAGACAAATTCATCACTGACCAGAGGCTGGGAATGACTACCAGAGACTACATTTCCAAAATGCATGAGGTCCGGTACCCAGTCCACCGCCCCGTTTTCCCCACCTGCCAGGAATTGGCGGGTCAGTGGCTGAAGTCCGTCAGTCTGCACCCCTCACCCCCAACCCCCCCCCCCCCAGCCACCTGGTGCCAACAAAACCATGAGAATTGGTGTCCCAAGAGCAGCCAGAGGTGAAAGCCGGTCCCGGATGCTGCAGCCCTTCCAATGGGGACACTAAAAGAAGCACCCCGGTCATTCGTCTTTCTCTTGTTGGGGTGTTTTTAAGGGGAAAATCAGATACTCTTTTAAATTTATAACAATGTTATCTTTTAACCTTTCTGCTATAGGAGAAGTAAATGACTTGGAGAAAATTTTTTTTCTCCATTTATTTTATTTTTATTTATTTTATTTTTTAATTATTATGTTATGTTAATCACCATACATTACATCATTAGTTTTTGATGTAGTGTTCCATGATTCTTTGTTTGCATATAACACCCAGTGCTCCATGCAGAACGTGCCCTCTGTAATACCCATCACCAGGCTAACCCATCCCCCACCCCCCTCCCCTCTAGAACCCTCAGTTTGTTTCTCAGAGTCCATGGTCTCTCATGGTTCGTCTCCCCCTCTGATTCCGCCCCTTCATTTTTCCCTTCCTGCTATCTTTTCTTCTTCTTCTTTTTTTTTAAACATATAATGTATTATTTGTTTCAGAGGTACAGGTCTGTGATTCAACAGTCTCACACAATTCACAGCGTTCACCATAGCACACAGCCTCCCCAGTGTCTATCACCCAGCCACCCCATCCCTCCCACCCCGCCCACCACTCCAGCAACCCTCAGTTTGTTTCCTGAGACTATGAATTCCTCATATCAATGAGATCATATGATACATGTCTTTCTCCAACTGACTTATTTCGCTCAGCATAATACCCTCCAGTTCCATCCACCTTGTTGCAAATGGCAAGATTTCATTCCTTTTGATGGCTGCATAATATTCCATTGTGTATATATATATACCACATCTTCTTTATCCATTCATCTGTTGATGGACATCTTGGCTCTTTCCATAGTTTGTCTATTGTGGACATTGCTGCTATAAACATTGGGGTGCACGTTCCCTTTCGGATCCCTACATTTGTATCTTTGGGGTAAATACCCAGTAATGCAATTGCTGGATCGTATGGTAGCTCTATTTTCAACTTTTTGAGGAACCTCCATACTGTTTTCCAGAGTGGCTGCACCAGCTTGCATTCCCATTGGAGAAAAATTTTAAATTACAGACAAGAAGAAAAAATTAAATACAACTAAAACCTGACATACCTACCACACAGAGACCACTGTTGGATATACATGGATATATGTGGATATACATATAGGTATGCGTACGTGTGTGTGCATATATACACACACAGTGTGTGTGTGTTTGCAAGGTGTGGTCGTATTACACATGCCATCCTATGACCTTTGTGTGGTCACAATCTCTACCTTCCTATTCCAGATATTTCTGTCTTACACGTCACCTAGACCCTATTCAGATTTCCTGATGGAGCCAAATGTCCTGTAGATCCTGTTTTTCAACTGGAGATCCAGTCTGGGACCACGCATTACATCTGGATGTTGAATCCCTTGAGTGTCTTTTAATTGAGTACCTCCCTTTTCTGTGACATTGGCTTATGAAAGACACCAGCTACTTTTCCATTCATCTGAGAGCTCTCTCATGGTGTCTTCTAGCTTGTTCCTCTGTTCCCCACATTTCCCATAAACCAGAAGTGATGTCAAAATGCTTAATGGATTCCAGTTCACCCAAGGTGATACATCATGTCTGGCTGGCACCATTGTCAATGCTAAGATTGACCATGGACCATGCCTGGTCCCCCGCTGTGCAGCCAGGCTAGCACCTTGTGATGAGCCCAGGATCCATTTGCCATCACTGTGGTGCTAACAGGGACAGCCATATCTCCATCAGCTCTTCACCTGATGGTTTTGACCCCAATGAATAATCTTTGAGTCAATCATTTCATCAGTAACTTTAGAGGGAATTTTACGATCATTCAGCTATGATAAGACCAACAGATCAGGAAGCAATGGCCCCTGAAAAGATAATTTGTTACAGTTCTTGAAAGGAGGGGGCAGCCTCTGCCACTTAGGGCCACCTGGGGAAGCACCATGTTTGGTCAGGAGGCAGAGGGATGGAGGGGAAAACACGGGCAAGAGTCTTCTTGTGGTTTCCACAGGAAACAACTGGTGAGGCAAGATAAGTGGGTTTAAGATTGGAGAGTTTGAATAACTTCATCTGGCTCTATCACCATAGAGTGAAACGGGCTTTCTCCAGTTGGCTGAATCCTGGTCTGGGGATGATTAGGGCAAAGCACTAGTGGCTCAAGCCTGTCCCAGGAGGAACCAAGGCCACTGAGGCGCCTGGGCTCCGATTGGTTAGTTCGCATATGAAAGGCAGTTTGCTGTCTCTAGGGAAAGGGGTAGCCTGGGAGGGGCAGTCTCTCCAGGGTCCACAGAGCCCCTGTCAAAGCATCAGAAACACAGAAAATAGGGGGCACTTCGTTGGCTCCATCTGAAGACCATGCAACTCTTGATCTTGGGATTGTGAGTTTGAGCCCCATGTTGGGCGTAGAGTTTACTTAAACAAACAAACTTAAAAACATACAGCAAATCAAAAGTCATGATTATTCCAATCAGAGTTTGTCAAAGCATGTTTTTCTACTTCCATCATTCCTTTTGCATTTAGTAGCTGGCATTTCTCTGTTAAAAAAAAAAAAGTTTTCTCCCATAGAAATTAAAAATATTGTTTCTTAATTTTAGCTATTACCAGCTCTCACACTGTTGCTGACTCCTCCAGTGACTCCTCCATGTGCTGTAAGTATAGTGAGATCCCTCTTCTAGATGCTGGAGATGGGATAGGTACAAAGAAGAATCTCTGCACTCCCGGAGCTTACATGCTAGTAACGACGGGGCAGGGGACAGACAGGAAACAAGATACACGTATGGGACACAGTGACAAGTGCTATGGAGAAAAATAATAAAGAGGAGGCGGCGAGTTTTGGGTGAAGTGGCGCGTGATAGGCAGCAGGGTGAATGGGGTCACACTGAAGTAAAGACCCAGAGGAACACAGGAAGCAAACCAAGGGGCTCTCTGTGGGAAGAGTGTTCCAGAAGGGGAAGAAGGCAAAGGCCTTAAGGCAGGTTTGAAGAAAAGCAAAGAAAACAAGTGGGCTGGAGCAAAGTGGGTGAGTAGTGAGAACTAAGGTCAGGGGCGCCGGAGTGGCTCAGTTGATCAAGCTCAGGTCTTGATCTCAGGGTTGTGGGTTCAAGCCCCGCATTGTGCTCCATCCTGGGCGTGAAACCTACTTTAAAAAAAAAAAAAAAGAGGGTCAGAGGTAACAAGGGATCAAATCTTGGAGGGCTTGCAGACATTGTCTAGGCAGGGAGGAAACCCCCGGAAGTTTCCACAGATGCTAACATTTCAAATGTTAGAACAAGCTTTCTGCTTAGACTTGCTTCATTCCCAGACACCATGTCAAGTTCAATATGTAAATGTGTTAATGGCTACAGAGTCCCGTCTGTTTATTCCCTGTTCTTGGAAGCAGCTGTTGAACGCAATGGTGAGGGAAACAACGGGATGGGCCCCGGCCCTTCTGGAGCCTCGAGTCAAGTAAGGGAAGAGAGACCATACAATAATCTCCCACACAAGGTCAAAGGCAACTGTGCCTCCAACCCAGCCCGGGAGGGAGGTTGGGGAAGGCTCCCAAGGATGGGACTCCTCTCTTCCAGCAACTGAAGTGTGAAAGGAGTCAGCAAGTTGAAGAGAGAAGAGGATTGTTCTAGGCAAAAAGAACAGTGTGGGGGAGCAGGGGGGTGTGGTGCAGGATGATGTGGAAAGTGGGTGCCCAAGTCCTTTCTGAGAACAGCGGGAGATACTAAGCGGAGAGGACAGATCAGGGCTCGGAAGGGCCCTCGTCCACTGTGGAGAAGGGCCTGGAGGCTGGAGATGGACGGAGTCAGACAGCAGGAGACATTATGGTCCAGGAAAGCAAAGGGGGTGCTGTGGACGCAGGAGGAGGCTCTGGGGAAGAGAAGATGAGGACAGATTCCAGAGACACTGGGGAGGTGGGGGTACAGGGAGGGGGAGGAATTGACAACACTCGTCTCCATAATCAATAGGGCGTGGGGTGGAGGAGAGGAACCTGTCTGGTTCTGACGTGTTTTTGGAGTAGTGTTGTTGGGGTCCGGAGCCGACGGCCAAGAAAGAATTCTTGAGACGTCTTCGGTGCAAAAAGGTGCTTTTATTAGAGCACGGGGACAGGACCAGTGGGCAGAGAGAGCTGCTGGTCCGGGGTTGTGAGGAACAACTGATTATATATTTTGGGGTTGGGGAAAGTCAAGACAAAGGGAACTTCCGAAAGGATTTTCATATGCTGAAGAAGATTTACAGGATACTGGAGGCCTGGCTATTGTCAAGCTAAGGTAGTTTTTCTCTCCAGCAAGCCATTAACATTAAGACAGGAGCTTCCTGGAGGAACATTATGCTCGGCCTGCCTCAAGTGTTTGTCAGTGGGCTTCAGGTTACAAGGACAGTGAATTTTATCTGCATTTCCTCCTGCCTTTGTTTCCCACATCGGTTTGGCTTGTGTAACACCAGGGTTCATCTTGAGGTTGACATTTCTCCTTGACCTTTTTGTTTCTATCCCCACACCCAAGGTTGCATTAGCTGCCTGCTGAGTTTAATCAAGTCTGTTGAGCACTGGAAAATCCCCTGTCCTAGTGATACTGGGAGTGAAGGGATAATCAGTCTATTTCCAGAACCCAAAGAGGGTTAGGATAGAAAGGAGCTTTTCTTTAGCTCTCATCCCTCCCACCACGCCTTCCCCACTGGAGCTCCCACATCTGTGAGCCCCTCTGGAAAAAGACTAGAGGCCTTTGCCTAATGCCTAGAACTGCTGAAACCACCAGTTCACCCGTCTCAACCCTAATCCCATTTCCACTCTGCTCCTTAAGTGGGATTTGGCTTCTAGATATTGAGACGTGGGTGTGGGCCCCCTCTCCAGATCCCCTACAAATTCCCCCACACACGTCAAGCCAGGGGCCTTGGCAGGGTCATCTGGTTACACAGAGCAGGGGCCGGTCGCTCACCCCGGAGGGACAGAGCCCCTCTCCTCACCTCCCGGGCTCATCAGGCTGGCTGCACAAGGTACATGACCACCCCCAGCCCAAGGCTTCTCAGACCTGGGGCAGGCACAGGGAGAGCAAGGGGCAGGACCATGGGTGTTTTTCTGTGGTCAGTCTGCCATAGTTTCCCCTTTTCCGTGTGGTTTCACGGACTTTGCTTGTTAACGAGACTCAGGGTGCGCTGAGGTCCAGACAGCTAAGACGGCCCTTCCACTGTGTGTCAAGCTGGGGAGCGGTGGGAGAACAGGACAGGACTCCTGGGGATTTAACATATCTTGAAAACGATATTTGTGAAGTGGTTATGTTGTGGTTTTCGGGAACCTTTCCTATTCTAATTACCATGGGACATCATCGTGATAGAATTTTAAATCCGACCCAGCGAAGGCTAGTCAGGAAGTCAAACCTTCCAGCTGAGGTTTACTAAGAAATGTTTGAGGCTTATCGAGAAAAAGAAAACACATGTTCTAAAAAAAAGCCCCCCAAGGTGTCATAAACGCTAGACAGAGAGGCCTTATTTCATCGAACATCGATATTTAAGCAGATACAAGCAGATGTCTACTGGGCACGCAGGACCTCACGGGTAGGTTTTATACCCAGAATGTGCCTGGCTGCACATGCAGCCTCGTTTTCCCTTTCCACAGCCCGCTGACACCTGACGCACACCCCGAGGTGGGAGAAGCCAGCTGCCAGGGACACGTACCATGGCCGCCAACGCCAAGAGCAGCAAGTCTGCACCCAACCATGTGATCTTCAAGAAGACCTCCCGGGACAAGTCGGTAAGTGGTACAGAAGTGAGTGGCTTGAGGGGAAAAAAAAAGGTTTCTTAAAGGAGCTTTTTTGAGAATAGACATGGGGCACCTGGCAGAGCATGCAACTGCTGATCTCATGAGTTCAAGCCCCGCATTGGGTGTAGAGATTACTTAAAAAAAAAAAAAAGACACGATCAACACTAAAATCCTGAGAGGCTGAGGGAAGCTCTGTGTCTGTGTTCCGTCGCTATTTGCGATGAATGATGAATGAGACGTAATCGAATGAATTGCACACATACGACTTCTTTTCAGTCTCTTAAAGAACTTAGCCCTGAGACCCTTAATTTTCTCCTCATCTCTCAGTCCCCACCCTCTTACTTCCAATTTTACTTGTTTTCCTAGCTGGCCTTGAACCAATGACTTAACCATTTCAAACACAGCTTTGTCGATACTAACTTGCGGGGCCCTTTGTCTTCTTGCTGCCTGCCTGGGGAAAGCCCCAGTGCTGGACTAGGGCAGCTCTATCTTCCGTGCGCCTACCCCAGCCACCATGCCTTCAATCCGCACTTGGCTCAGGGCCACTGGGTAAGGGAACATGGCTACCAATATCCGGGCCGCTTGTGTATCGGCAGAGATGATGCCCCTGTTGGCTCCATCGGGGGCTCAGTAGACGGTCTAGATGTGCCCATGAACTTCTGGCATGGGAGGCCTGACGGAAGGTCACCCCACAGCCTCCATGGACAGGGTCTTCTTACTCCATTCATTGGCTTCTTAGGGGCTGACAATCTAGCTTGGCGCCGTCCAACTCAAGCTGCAAATGTTATTTTAAAGCGTGTAGCTGCCACATTAAAAAAGAAGAAACAGGTGGAATTCATTTTATCATGTATTTTATTTAACCCAGTATATGCAAAAAACTATCACTTCAACATGCAAATGATATAAAAGTTATTGATGACATTTTACGTTCATTTGCTAAGTCTTTGAAGTCTGGTGCGTATTCTCCATTTATAGCACGTGTCAGTTTGGCATGGCCATATTTCAAGTGTCCTGAAGCTACCTGTACCTTGTTGCTGCTGTGCTGGACAGGGTGGATCTAGATCATTCTTCTGGTTCACTTCTGAGACATTCCCATAGAAGTGGTTGAGAATTTTGCTTTCAAAGGCTCTTCATACAGTTGGATTCGGTCGCTCTTTACTCCAGCAGCTTAGCCCTGGGGACTGTTTCTGACACTGAGTCAAGGTGCAGGACCCAGAGAATCATCATCAGTGCAATTAGACGCTTACCCAGCACACGCAGTTCTGAAAGCAGGTAATCAAGGGACTTCTCAGAGCTCTATTTTCTGTGCTTTGTAAACCTGAACTTTGGATTTTTTCTCTAGGGTTTCTCAAATGTTAAGCCTATATTGGGCCCAAAGGAAACTCTCTGATCCTCATAGTGCAACACAAGAAAAACAGATCTGTACCAGGCACTCTCTGTCCTTTCTACTCCCAGCTGAGGAACTCCACTTTGGGGTGATAATTTGGGGACCCCCTCAACAATTCATTCCCCAAACTCTCTCCCAACTTTGTGTCTTCCCAGCACACTTTGTCTTGACTTCTGGCAGAAGAAGAGAGAAACCACTCCTGCCGGGCCATGTCATTTTCCCACTTTTTTCCCCCCCTCATACCTATAGAAAACCTTTGAACCAAGAAATTTAGAATTGCTGTATATGGGGGGAGAATCCACCCATTAATGTCTCACATATTAAGACTATTCCAATTGCAAGCTCTGTATGGCTCCAGGCATGGTGCACCAGGAGCCCTGGGCCCATTTCTCTGTGATTCTCTGCCCTCTGCCCTCTGCTGTGATCTTCATCCTCCAGCTGGTGGCAAGATGGCTACTCTAGCTCCAGGTGTCTCACCCTCACTTCCTTCCTGAAGAAGGAAGAGGCTCTTACTTCCTGGTATCTCTTCTAAAGAGTGGGAAAATATTTTCCCAGCAGCCCTCCAGCAGACTTCTCTCATATCTCATTGGTCAAACTGGGTCACATGCCCACCCTAAACCAGCCCTGAGCCAAAAGGAATTGGATAATCATAATTGGATCAGGCCAATCAAGAACCGTCCTCTGGGGCTGGCCTCTCTTAGCGCGGGACCCCATGGGGGATGGTGAACTCTGAACATAATTGGCAACTTGTATCCAGGAAGAAGGGTGCTTGGTTTGTTGGTTGAGCAAGCAGCAGGTAGGCCACAGTCCCACATTGTTCAGCGCCATTACTCTTCCTGCTCTGCCCCTTTCCTCCCCTCCCCTTCCAACTGTAGCAGAGGACATGCCTTTGCTCCCATCTGAGGTTCATGCTATTTACACCTGGGCCTCAGGGTCCACCTCCTCACTAGCGTCCTCCACCGTCAGCCTCTCCCTCCCTACCAGTACTTTGCCTGAGCGTAAAAACAAGTACAGACCTCATGCATCTTAAAGACAACAACCAACAAACTCCCCTTGACCCTATTGCCTTTCCATTTCCTCTTCCTCCACAGCTAAAGCTTGAAAAAGAAGAAAACACACTCTCCACCTACCTTCAGTCTTCCCTACTGCCAACCTCAATCAGATGCCTAACTGGCTTTCCCCTCATCCATTCATTCTCCACTTTGCTGCCAACGTCGTATCCTCCATAAAATGGGGCTAATTCCTATCTCACAGAGTAGTTATGGGGATCGAGTGAAATAATGTAGACAGTGCTGAGCTTGGCCCCTGAGACACGATAAACACTCCAAATGCTGTTCAGCTGCAGGTCTTTCATCCTGCTTAAAATACTTCAACATTGGGGACACCTGGGTGACTCAGTCGGTTAAGCATCTGCCTTCAGCTCAAATCATGATCTCAGGGTCCTGGGATGGAGTCCCTCGTCAGGCTGCCTGCTCAGCCGGGAGCCTGCTTCTCCCTCTCTCTCTGCCCCTCCCCTACGTGCGCGCTCTCTCTCTCTCTCATAAATAAATAAAATCTTAAAAAATGCTTTAAGGGCGCCTGGGTGGCTCAGTTGGTTAAGCGACTGCCTTCGGCTCAGGTCATGATCCTGGAGTCCCGGGATCGAGTCCCGCATCGGGCTCCCTGCTCAGCGGGGAGTCCACTTCTCCCTCTGACCCTCCCCCTCTCATGTGCTCTCTCTCTCCTCTCATCCTCTCTCTCAAATAAATAAATAAAATCTTTAAAAAAAAATGCTTTAACATCTTCTTAGAGTCTTTAAGATTGGGTCCTGTAAGACCCTTTCTGGCATCAGCCTGCATCCCCATTTGGTGGCCATTCACCTGCAGATGAAGCCATTGGTTCCAGAAGCATTCTCTTGATTCTGGGCTTTGTATACACTGTTTTTGGTTTTGTTTCGTTTTGTTTTGTTTTGTCCAGAAAACATCCTCACACCATCCAACACCTACCTCCTTCCCAGCCACCTGACTATGTAGTCCTTTGGGTGCTTCAACATCAAATAACTGTGAAGGTATAGGGATTCACTCCAGGATATCTGATATGAGGGGGTGGAAATAGGAGATGATTGAATGGCAACAGAAATGATTCTGGGAGTTCATGGACATAAGAATACGAATTTAAGAGGCTTAAGGAAGAAGGGGGCTAGGTAGATGTACACACTCACTCATTGGTGCCCTTAGCAAATGTAGATTAGAATCCTGTCGTGTACCAGGTACTGTGGTAGAAACTTGATGGCCAAGAGATGAAAGAATTCCTACCATCAAGGCACTCACTGTTCTGTGGCTTAGAGCGGTGAGTGATGGGGAACACGATCCATGCCCTTCCACAAAGGGGGTTGGCAGAGACTCTCACTGCCAAGGGCACGGAACAGACAGGAAGAGGACCGAAAAAGCGATCATTGCCCCCCAACTCCCCCGCCCCTCTTGCTCAGAGCATGGGTTCTGGCGTACCTGTCTAGCAGCTCACCTGGTAGGATTTCAGGGATTCTGGGACTCCTGCTTCTTGGCTCAGTTCAGAAATTCTTCTAATGAGGAGGGGAAACCTTTCATTCACAGACAGAAATAAGAGGCTTAAATGTCAGGAGGAGCCTCATTTACATAAGTCTAACTTTCCACTAAAGTATCATCAGTGAATTCAACAAGGTCACCTGGTTAATGTCAGACCTGGGCTTGGTGGGAAAAGGTGGGAGAACAGGGACCATCCAGAGGGGTGGGAAGTCTTCCTTGGAGCAGATTTATGGGGCTGAAGAGAGAGCACAACTTGCCTGTAATCCATAGTCCCTGCCCACAGCCAAGCGGGGAAAGAGGAGGTGCTGGGCAAACTGCAGAGCCAGGCAGCAAGTCTTCTCAAGACTAATCAAAATGTGCCAGTTGTTGCCACGGTTGGGGGGCCTTGGGGGGCTTTTTTGGTTGTTGCTGATTTTTAACTTGCATGCGCTAGTGTTCTTTGGCCACTTAGAATCCGCATCTGTTCTTCCTACAGGTGAGCATCTATCTGGGGAAGAGAGACTATATAGACCATATTGAACAAGTAGAGCCTGTTGGTAAGTTGAGTTTGGAGTGAGATTTTAATTTTAATGCTGGTTTTCCTTAAAGCCATTAGACAACTGCTACTTTTGTATTTCTTCAAATCATCTCTGCTGATAATCTAATCAAAGAAATGCAAATTAAAACATCAGCGAGGTAGCCACTGGCTGATTGGAAACCATTTCAGAGCATGGGGGAGACAAAGGACTCATTTCTAGACTATATAAAGAAACTCAGCAGTAAGAAAGACAAAATCCAGTTAGAAAATGTACAAAAAACATGAAAAGCAGTTCATCGAAGAAGATATATGGATGGCAAAGAAGCCCATGGAAAAATGGTCAGCATGATTATCCATTAGGGAAATGCAAATTAAACCACATTGGATTGAAATATCATTATACACCTGTCAGAATGGCTAAAATTAAAATAGTGACAATACCAAAAGATGGTGAGGATGTTGAGAAAACAAATCACTCATACATTGCTGGCGGGAATGTAAAATGGAACACCTACTCTGGAAAATCGTTTGGCGGTTTCTTTAAAAATTAAACATATACTGGGCGCCTCGGTGGCTCAGTTGGTTAAGCGACTGCCTTCAGCTCAGGTCATGATCCTGGAGTCCCGGGATCGAGTCCCGCATCGGGCTCCCTGCTCAGCAGGGAGTCTGCTTCTCCCTCTGACCCTCCCCCCTCTCGTGTGCTCTCTCTCATTCTCTCTCTCTCAAATAAATAAATGAAGTCTTTAAAAAAAAAATTAAACATATACTTACCATCTGACCCAGCAATTGCATTCCCTGGCACTCATCCCAGAGAAATGAAACTCACATCTACACAAAAACCCATTCGCGATTGTTTATGACAGCTTTATCTGTGATCGCTCCAAACTGGAAGGAACCAGAATGTCTCTCAATAGGTGAACCAGTTGAAACAAGCTATGGCAATCCATACCATGAAACTCTACTCGGCAGTAAAAAAGAACGAGCCACTGATACAATAGTGTATGGATCTCAAGAGTCTCATGCTGAGTGGAAGAGCCAATCTCAAAAGACTGTATGACTTCACTTAGATAACAATCTAGGGATGACGAAATTATAGGAATGGTAAACTTATCAGTAGTTGGGGGGGGCATGCTAAGGATGGATGGTGGGGGGAGGGGATGACCCGAGAGATAGCTCTTTGGTGAGGGAACTGTCAACCTCCACATGAGATAAAATGACTTAGAACTGTACATACACTGTACCCCATATCAGCTTCCTGGTTTCGATATTGTACTACAATTATCTAAGATGTAACCACCAGGAGAAACTGAATGAAAGATACAGAGGGACTTCTCTGTGCTATCTTTGCAACTTCCTGTGAATCGATAATTATTTCAACTAAGATAGCTATTTTTAAAAAGAGAGAGTGTAAAAAATCTGGCGTTTCTAGGCACTTGAGGATGAGAATGTCCCTGAGCAGAATGCTTTCTGGAAGGTCATTTGGCACTATGTCATTGAAATCCAAATCCAGTTCTACTGTTGATGGATACAAAAATGTATCTGTAAGGATGTTCATCACAATATTCATGATAATGGGGGAAATTGGAAATAAATGCCCTAACGGGGGGGTTAATTAAATAACTTATGGTATGTCCATTCAATGGAGCCATGTGTGGCCATTAAAATGGTGAGTATGTATTATATGTGTGTTTGTGTAAGAATAGATGTTTGCAATTTATAGTTGTATGAGAAAAGCAGTTAACTGAATAGTCTGTATTGTGGGATCTTGTTTTTTTAGTAAAAACATCCATATAAGTATATATACATGTAGTAAAAAAATTCTGCGCCAGTATCTTGACAATGGGTATCTCTGAGTGGTGGATATTTGGGCGACTTTGTTTATTCTTTGCTTAACTCCCCTTTCTAATTTTCCTATAATGAACGTGGATTCCTTGTGCAATTAAAAACTGCAGAGAGGGGTACCTGGGTGGCTCAGTCAGTTAAGAGTCTTGACTCTTGATCTCAGCTCAGGTCTTGATCTTGGGGTTGTGAGTTCAAGCCCTGCTTCGGGCTCCACGCTGGGTATGGAAACTCCTTGAAAAACAAAACAAAAACTACAGATAAATATATAAAGAAGGCCTCTGGTCTCTTTCAACTTTTTTTTTTTTTTTAAGATTTTATTTATTTATTCGACAGAGAGAGATAGCAAGAGAGGGAACACAAGCAGGGGGAGTAGGAGAGGAAGAAGCAGGCTTCCCGCGGAGCAGGGAGCCTGATGCGGGGCTCGATCCCAGGACCCTGGGATCATGACCTGAGCTGAAGGCAGACGCTTAACGACTGAGCCACCCAGGCACCCCATCTGGTCTCTTTCATCTTCTCTGCCCTCATTGTTGTCTCCCTTTTGGTTTAGATGGTGTCGTGTTGGTAGATCCCGAGCTTGTGAAAGAAAAGAAAGGTGAGCCGGGCTTCTCGTCCTCCCAGGAACAGGTCTGGTCTGATCTCTGGGGAGGAGGAGTGGGAAATAGCAGGTGCTCTCTCGCACACCCATCACCTCCAGTCCCTGTCACCCACGCTCCCTCGTATAATCTTTAGGACACTGTCCTGTTCCCATCGGAGCTCACTGTGCCCATTTCCCAGATGAAGGTAAAGACCCAGGGGAGCCGCTTGGCCAGGGCGGCAGGATAGGTAGATGGTGGATGGAGCATGGAGGGTAGGTCCATGGGCTCCACCAGCTGTGCCAGGGGCAAAACTCAAGAGGGCTCCTTGGTGGGTTTATCCCAAAAGGGGGAAATCGAGCCTGCTGGATACTACTTTTTTTTTTAATGCTGACCATGGTGGTTCTAAGGCAGAGCATCCTTGCCGATCTCCGGCAGCTGTGATGTGTGGGGCCGGTAGTTTGGTGCTAAAGACAGCTGTGTAAACTAAATCAGGACAGACCTGAGTTATCTTATGATAATGTCACTGACTCAATTCCATTCTAACTACGCTCTTTGGAGTGGTTGCTACTGGCAACCCCAAGGAATTACTCCCACCCCTGGGGGTGCCCATGGGAGCACATCAGATGTGGGGCCGTCAGCACTGAGGGGGCATGGCTCTTCTATTGTCTCTGACTTCCTCCTGGGCGCCATGCTTCTCGGCGGCATCTGGAGGAGCCTGGTTTGAGCATGGAAAGCCCACACCCGTGGCCAGAGATGGGCACCTGCTCTGAGGGCAAGCAGTGTCCAGTGAGGGAGGCATAACGCCAGGTCGTCTCTGGGCACCTTGCTCTCACAAACACTGGATGAGGGGCAGGCAAGGGATCAGTGGCTCTTCTGAGCTTCGTGGTGAAGACATAGACAAAATCCACCAACTAATGACTTCTAGGGACTTGGGGGGACCACTTCTGACATGCTTTCTGTTCAAGAAGAATGCACGTTCTGTGCTTTTATTTACCCCATTAAAGACTTGTACACAGTCCACCCTCAAAACCTATAGTTTCGTATAATCCTTTCGGTCCACTGGAGGCATGGATTATGTCTGTTTAATTAAATTGAATTTTCAGAGGTGTTGACTTAGAGAATGCTTGATAAGTTTCTGAGCAAGGTGAAAAAAGCGTTTCTGGGATTTGGTTGTTTCTCTCTTCTTGGTCCACGAGCGCCTGTCCCGCTGCTCTGGCCCATCCCCAATCTGTCTTGCTCCCTAACGCTGTTTCCCTCTGCTAATCACCTTCACTCTCTGTTAAAAGCCTCCCAAGGTCCCCAAGCGGGTGGGTCGAGAGAAGGGGGTGGTGGGATGGAGGACACAAGGGAGTCTGTAGGCAAAATAGTGGTTCATGGAAGGTGCCTCCCCATCTTCTGACTCACATAGGTCTTTAGAGTAATCAACACAAGCCCCAGGGAAGGTGCTGGATCTCCAGAAGGGTGTAGGCTGGCTGGGTGGCGTGGTTCTCAAACCCCGTCCCCTCCAGAGGCTGGTGGGTGAGCGCTGCTGGGGAGGGGCGGGCAGGGTCCACGGTTGCCCATGCGCACGCGGCCAGGCGGGGGCGCCATGCCGATGGGACAAGCCTGCCCTCCTCTGTCTCCCTTCCAGTGTATGTATCTCTGACTTGCGCCTTCCGCTACGGCCAGGAGGACATCGATGTGATCGGCCTGAGCTTCCGCAGGGACCTGTACTTCTCTCAGGCCCAGGTGTTCCCGCCCGTGGAGGCCACCAGTGCCCCCACGAAACTGCAGGAGAGCCTGATGAAGAAGCTGGGGGACAACACGTACCCCTTCCGGCTCACGGTGGGTGACTCCTCTCCCCCTCCAGGCCCCTGTCCACAGCACCTTGCAGTGTGACTGGGAGTGAAGGAGAGGGGACGGAGCAATGACTTCACATTTGTGGGCCTTCAAATTGCATCCTTGGAGGAAATTCTAGATTGCACGGGCTGTGATTGTCTTTTTTTAAGCCCTTGAAAATAGCCTCTCAGCCTTTGAAGGCACCACTTCAACCTACGGTTTAAATATTTCCCTTCATCCGACCACCTAATTATACGGGCATGTTATTCCTTCACTCACTCAGCTATAAAAAGAGAGAGGTGCCCCCCGGTTGGCCCGGACGAGCTCTCAACACGGAAGAGCTCCCTGCCGGACAGGGGATCGTACTGAAGTCAGAAGTCGTCCCTCGCCTTGACTGCTGGGCCATGGGTCCCTAGATAAAGGGCCCCACATCTCGCCGGGGGAGTCCTGGCTACCCACGGTGCCTCCAAAAGACTCGGGCGTGAACTCGGCCTGGGGGAAGCTGCCCTACCCTCTCTCTTTCCCAGCGTGCTCATGTGTCTTAAGATTATAAATTTCTCCAAAGTTATAACGGGTCAGCCTTAAAAGGGAAGGGAATTCTGACGTATGCTGCACCACGAATGAACCCCGAACAACATTAGACTGAGTGACAGAAGCCAGACACACAAGGACACACAAGTGTCCGATGCCAGTGACCTGGGAGACCCCGAGCAGCCAGATTCAGAGACGCGGAGCCTAGAATGGTGTTCGGGGAGTTAGCGTTGACAGGGGACGGAGCTTCAGTGCGGGTGGGTGAAAACCGTCTGGGGATGGATGGTGGGGATTATTGCAGGACAACGTGGATGTACTTCATGCCACTGATCGGTACGCTGAAAACCTAAGTCTTACATTGTGTGTATTTCACAACTTTTTTTTTTTTTTTTAATCACTTAAGAAGACAGTTTTGTGGTCCTGCGTGTTCTCATGATCTGGTCCTGGGAGTTTGAAGTGACATCACCTTGGAGAGCTAACCTGCCAAAAACCTTAAAAATGTGATTTTGACCTACGTTCCCTTTCTAGCGGCATCGCCTGTGGACTTCATTGGGATAAAACTGTGCCGAGGTGGATGAAGAAGGTTTATGGCAGCATATGGTTTCTCGTGGCAAAAAAGAGCAAAGCACCATTGAATGAAGGGCCAGCCAACAAAGGGGGCTGGCTAAATTAAATGTGGGGTTAACGAAGCCCAAAGAATGGCGGAACTCGGTGTAGAAAAACAGGCATAATGCATTCTGAGGAGGGTTTGGGCGGGGATGGGAGCAGAGCAGACGACAGGACACGGGCATCATTGGGTCTCATTCCTGTAGCACACACACGTGGACGTCCATATTAGTGTGTGAGGGAGCGCACGGGACACTCGGAAGTTCGTATTCCTGATGTTATTCCGGGTATTGGCAATAGGGGTGAACACGGGGTTTTGTGGGGGGTTTTTGTTGTCATTTTGTGCTCCTCATCCTTCCTTTCCCAGTTTTGTACATCGAGTGCATATTACGTGTGAGAGAACTGCCTCTGAATGAAGTGATTTGTTTCTTCTCACAGTTTCCTGATTACTTACCCTGTTCGGTGATGCTGCAGCCAGCTCCGCAAGACGCAGGGAAGGTTAGTTCCGAAAGAAAGGCCATGGATCCATTCATTCCTTCAAATGACTCTTTTTTAAGATTTTATTTATTTATTTGACAGAGAGAGGCACAGCGAGAGAGGCAACACAGCAGGGGGAGTGGGAGAGGGAGAAGCAGGCTTCCCGTGGAGAAGGGAGCCCGATGCGGGGCTCGATCCCAGAACCCTGAGATCGTGACCTGAGCCAAAGGCAGACGCTTAACGACTGAGCCACCCAGGCACCCCCAAATGACTTTTTAAAATAGCCTTTTGTTGTGGACAATTGCAGACATGCACAAAAGCAGAGAGACGTTGTAACGAATCTGTCACTTGTCTTCAGCAGCTGTTAGCCAGGCCAGAGCCTGTGGATGGAACAGTAGTCAGTCCCGCCCCTCGGGGGTTCCCCAGGCGACTGGGGAGGATCAGTCAAAAACGAAATAACCAGTGTCTATGGGGCCCATTCAAGGACGGTTAGGCGCTCTGGAGAACAAGAGGCTAGCGAGAGTCTGGTGGGGTGGTTGTTCAGGATGTTTTAAAAGAAGGCCTCCCCAGGAGCGCCGCTATCCCAGGGGAGAGGCTTCCAGAGAGTGGGGACACGCTGCCTGGCGTGCAGGGGCAGGAGGAGCAGGGCGAAATGGCGAGAACAGGTCAGGGGTGTGGGGAGGTGCGGGCCCTGGAGACCTTTTTCAGTGAGCGGGGAGCCACTGGTGGGCTCTGAGCAGTAGGTCCCCAAGGGCACCCTGGCCGCTGCCCTGAGAGGGGCGGGTGGGCCAGGCATGAGCTCCCAAGGGGGGAGAGAAGCGCAGGGGCTGAGTGTGCGCCAGGAGGAGCCGCCCAGGCGCCCCCCGTGCTGCTTTATTGTTGAACTAGATCTCAGGATTGTCACGATTCCCCGGCTGTAGAACCAACGGGGCTGTGGCTCATACGCCACCGTCAACACAACCGATCATGTCCTTTAGCCGGTTGCACTTTTCCCGTCGGGGTGGTTGGTGAGCACGGCGACGTGCAGAGATGAGCAGGCTGGGGAGGGGCCCCGCGGGGCAGATGCGGTTGTTCTGCCCACACAACGTACTGCTATTGAGTCCGTTTCAAAATCAGAAGACTTTGCCCCCAATTCCATTTCCGGCTTCTTTGCCAAAGTTGGAAGAGCCACCGGCGCCGGGACCCGCCCCCGTTCCAGCCGCGCCACGTCTGGGTTCGGCCGACCAGCCCTCCAGGGTTGGTGGCCGGTGTGGGCAGTCGTGGACCCCCCGCCAGCCCCGCGAGCACCTGCGTCTAGCCCCTGCTGTGGGCGCTGTGACCTCAGTGCCAGGCATGTGGAGTCACAGCTGGAGGGACAGCTAAATGGTGGGGAGGGCTGGACACCATACGTGATCTCCCTGGGAGCTTGGGCCCACAGCGCGCTCCCCGTCCTGACCTCATCCTTTCCTTACGTGCTTTCTGCACGCGGCAAATCCAGCCTTCGTGGAGTAGCCCTCAAAAGGATGTGGCAAAGACAAAAAGACCCAGTGCCACCTAACATCCCGGTGGGATGTGTGACCCCATCCCAGCTGCCGGGAAGGGAGGTGCTGACTGAACCCTTGTCTCTTCTCTTGCCCCCTGCAGTGCTGCGGGGTCGACTTTGAGGTCAAAGCATTTGCCAGAGACAGCGCAGAGGAAAAGGCGGACAAAGTGCCCAGGAAGTAAGAGTGTAGCTGCGGGACGAGGGGCGGCGCCTGGGGTGGGGGGCAAGGAGCTGGGGTGGGAAGCTGCCCCTCACTTGAGCTCCCCCCACAGGACTGCACGGCCAGGGAGATGGGGCCCGCCCAGCCCAGGCAGTCAGGACGTCCACACACGGGGCAGGGTCGGTGGCTCGTCCTTTGGGGGTATAAAAGGAAAATGGTGGAGGAGCTAACAACCTCAAGGTTCCCATAAGCCTCTAGCAGCCCCTGGATTCCCTCTCTCTCTCTAGTTTTCTTCTTCTCAGTAATTCCTCTATTGTGATAAAAGTCCTACCGTTTTAACCATTTCTGAGTGTGCCCTTCGGAGACATTAAGTCCATCCACTGTGTCGTGGGACCATAGTTACAGCACTGTGCGCTCTCTGCGCCCCAGACTGTCTACACCCAGAACATGTCATCACCCCAAACAGAGGCTCTCTGCCCTTCAGGCAGTGACCCCCGCCCTCCCGCACTCCCCCGGGCCCTGGTGCTCACTTTTCTTCTTGTACCTGGACATGGTTTTCTATCGTGCCCTCGACGCTCTTTCCTCACACCTAACACACGCACTCGTGGAGGTCTGCTGTGATGAATAGCAATTGCAGTAAGTCACGTTTGCTGAGTGTGTGGAAGAACGTCACACGAGGCACACTCAGCCCCTGCCCACCCCGGGCTGTGCCCTGAGAGCCGAGGGTGACAGTGACCTCGAGCCCACACCACCCAGCTGGGG
Organism: Mirounga leonina; assembly: GCF_011800145.1. Classification (NCBI taxonomy): domain Eukaryota; kingdom Metazoa; phylum Chordata; class Mammalia; order Carnivora; family Phocidae; genus Mirounga; species Mirounga leonina. The sequence continues at coordinate 6,389,244 of NW_023270377.1, read as the reverse complement.
AAACCTCCGGGGAGGGACCAGAACACAGGTCCTTGGGGCCCTCCCGCACCCCAACATGGAGCTCCTCCCTCCTCTGTTTCACCTGTCACCCCTTGGGAGTATTCCTGAAGCATCACAGCCTGAGGACGGGGAGAGAGGCCTGGACACCTTCCAAGGAGGCCCAGCCATGAGCCCAGAACTCTCTGCTCTTGTCACCCGCAGGAGCTCCGTGCGTTTACTGATCCGGAAAGTACAACACGCGCCAGCAAAGATGGGTCCCCAGCCCCGAGCTGACACCACCTGGCAGTTCTTCATGTCCGACAAGCCCTTGCACCTGGCTGTCTCCCTCAGCAAAGAGGTGAGCCTCGGACAGGCGCTGTGTCCCGCGTGGGAGCGGGCCCTGGGGCCCACGCCGCTGCGGGTGTATTGCAAGTCATCTTGTGTCTAGGCGTAGTTAAAGCACCAGTGTTTTGTGACCAATTGGCTTTTTCTCATAATTTGGAGCTAGTAAAGGTGACCCTCAGGATAGGGTCACACTGGCCACATCCACCGCATTGCCAGTCCTAGACCAACTAGGGAGAAGGGTGGTGGTTTCCGTGTGCCCCTGACCCGGCCGTTTTTGCCCCCCTGGCCCCATGGGTCTCATTTACTAGCTCCAATGGGTGTGATTTTGCAAATTGTTTACTTCCCTGGAAAATATAAGTTTCCATGTAATGGTGAAGGGGTGGCCAAGTCACATGTGAATGGCATCTCTTAGGGATGTTGTGGTGAAGGAGGGTGAAGAACCACCAGCTGAGGCTGTCTCGGGTCCCTCTGGTCACCGAGAGTCATGCAAACGTGTTAGCAAAGGCTCAGCATACTGTGTGTATATGCATGCCTGTGTGTGCCCACGTGTGCAAGGATGTGCCCCCCCCTCCCCGGGCCTGGATCACGTGGGGATCACTGCTGAGGAGAACCCTGCCCCTGGGCTCTCCACTGATTCCCCTTCACTGCCCTCATTCTGCCCCAAATGGCCTTCCGATTCCACCGGGGACTCCCCTCGGCCAGCGCTGCCATGACCCTCAGGACTGGGTGTTCCAGGTGTGAGCAGCTTTGCTCCACTCCACCCTGGTCACACTGTCCTCAGGGCACCACAGACGAGGCAGACCGCATTCGGGACCCTGGCTAACGGAACCCTGTTGCTATCCCTTTATCTTCCTTGAAAGTGTGGGAATTCAGCCACTTTGATTCTGGTTAAAGGACGGAGATAGACCTAGAAAGCCATGAGATTAAAGATACCACCACGCTCTGTTCCTCTTTTCTGACTTCCTTGCTAACTTTTTCAGATCTATTTCCATGGGGAGCCCATTTTGGTGACCATTACCGTGACCAATAACACAGAGAAGACAGTGAAGAAGATTAAAGCATTAGGTAGGAACTTCTTCTCAAAACGGGAAGGCAGAGTCTTCTAGAATTTCTCCATCTGGTCATATTTCCCCAGGGTCTCTTCTCTGGGCAGATAAGGCCCTCCTGGGTCTTTGGAACTGCCTGTTTATCTCTGTTGTCATGGACAGCAGGAACTTACAGGAGGAAAGACCCTCAAGAATCGCCTCATGCCACCTTGTGTCCAGCTTAGGGCTGTCTTTTGTCCTGAAACAACGTCCCTGACAGGCAATCCTCCAACATTCCATGCCGTGCCTTCCTGGAGGAGCCCCTTGCCAGATCCCGGGGAGAAGCCACGGGAGGAGTTTTCTTTCTTGGATCAGAATTAAGTTTTCTGGACAGAGGTAGCATAGCATAGTGGGAAAAGCACTGGATTGAGGACAGTGGGCCTAATTTGTGGGCTTGCGCCTTGTGCGTCCTCTCTGAAGACCTGGCACTGGTTCCTGGTCTACCTTCCTGGGTTTTGTGAGGCTCCATAGTGCTTTTGTAAATGGAAAAGCCCTACTGTGTCTGCTGTTGAGTTACCACAATGTGATGACCAAGCCAGCCTGCCTGCTCTTCTACCCCTTTCTCCAGCTCGGAGGGCGTCGAAGTACAGGGGATGGTCAGATAGCGTGGTCTTCGAGGAGCCACATAAAAAAGACACGACAGAATGACCGGGGAGGGTGACCTCTAAGTTCACCACTAACTCAAACAACACTCAGTGACTAAGACAGAGTCAGACTCATAGTGTGTTATGGTGACCAACAGTCCTGGCTTGACCGGGATTTTCTTTTTCTTCTTCTTTTTCTTTTTAAGTTTTATTTCTTTAAGTAATCTCTGCCCCTGACATGGGGCTTGAACTCATGACCCCAAGATCAAGAGTTGCATCCTCTTCCGCCTGAGCCAGCTGGGTGCCTCCTGACCAGGATTTTCAGTGCTAAAATGGGCTACTTCCAGGCAGATCAGGATGGCTGGTCACTTATGTTACACACCACTTTCCTCGTCCCTTGTGTGTGTGCATCATAGATAAGATTCAGGAGTTTTGATGCATGCACACTAAAGAATTACTGTACGTTTTCCTGATGCTGATGTGCATGCTTATGGCTTTGTCTTATGTTGGTGTAGTTCATCTGCATTTGCTCTTCATAGGACCTGGTATTATTTAGCATGTTGTGTGTAGTGTGCAATACAGTAGTCCACAAAGTAGCAGGATTGAGAAAGTATCATTTGATACTTTGATTTTAAATTATTTCTCAAAATTTTATGAGTTCTCACATCAAGGCCATTCATTTTTGAAAGAAGCTGTTGAGCTTCCTGAAGCCAGATGTTAGTAGCTTTCTATAGGCTGGGCACTGTGCTGAGTGCTTCACACAAATTGTTTCTCTTACTTCTCAAATTTGATCTGAACAGAGATTAAAAAAATTTTTTTTTGATCATCACAACAACCGTGGAAGTTAGATGCAGTTGTCACCCCCATTTTGCTGATGGGGAAATTGAGGCATAGACGAGTTAAATGACTCACCCCACGGCTGACAGCTAAGCCGGGGTTTGAGCCCAAGGAGTCTGGCTCCAGAGCCCACCTTCCTACCCACATGCACGAGTCAGGAGTATGATGCTGGGAGAAGGTTTCTAGCTTGGACAACTGGAAGGAGGTGCTCATTAAATAAGAGAGTGTTGGAAGGGGCGGCGGGTTTGGAGAAAGCACAAATGGTGAGTTCTGGCACACTTGGAAGGATACCCAAGGGTAGGTATGGCGTGGGTTCAGCGGGTAGGGGTCTCCTGGGAGGTGCAGTTTTAGGGAGGCTGGCTCATGGGGGCAAGCTTCCACAGAGCAGGTTATTGGTGAACAGGAGTGGCCTGAGGACAGAACTCAGAAACCCCAGCCTTAAAGCCAAGCCTGAGAAGGACCCTCCATCAGCATTAGAAAGGGAAGACCCGCTGCATCCCTGGCAGGCGCCATGCACATGGGTGGGGGACTCCATGTTGAATCACCCACCCCTGTCCTCCCTTTGCAGTAGAACAAGTGGCCAACGTGGTTCTCTACTCGAGTGACTATTACACCAAGCCGGTGGCCCAGGAGGAAACACAGTGAGTAGCTGCTTGGGTTTCTATTTTCTGGGTGGCTCAGGCTTCCTTGTCAAGTTCCCCTTTTGTTTGTCCTGAAGAGGGAAGTAGGATGCTTCCCTTCCTTCCCCTTTTCTCACTTTAAGGGCTGCAAGGAAAGTTAGCATCTCAGTTCTGTTCTCCTTCCTAAGAGTTCCTGGAGATCTCACTCACAAGGAATGATGGAAAGGAGAGAAATAAAGATTGAAATGTCACAGTGGGAACAGCTGAAACTTTCTGTTGCTCCTTGGAATAAGTCCAGAGGAATCTGATACAATTTCTGCCCCCGGTGCAGACAAGCCAATGATCTGTCTGCCCAGGTGAGGGTTCTTCATCTTTTGATCTTAAGCTCAATTTGAAAATGTGGTACCAATGACAGCCAGATACCAGTGGTCTGTCAGTTCTGAGCCCGGCGCCATGGAGCGTTTCTCTCCCTTCATTAGAACTGAAAGCAGAGGCGTACCCTGTGATGGGGGAGCCAGAGACCTGTCCGGTCCTGCTCCATGCTCTTCATTCACACACGGGTTACTGGGGTGATGCCTCCCCCAGAGAGGGTCACTCGGGCAGGTCTTTTCCTCTTTGCCTCTCTGATGTGTCTCAGCACCACTGTATGCAAAAAATATTACCAGAGCTACAGGAAGGGGGCCGGTGAGGAAACACAAACTGATTCAGCAAGAGAATATGACGTAAACTTTAAAAGACAATTTTGGAATAAACTATTACTCAAAGCAGATCTGGCCCCATGTTTAAATATAGGTCCAGAGGGGAGGGAGGCAGGAAAGAGCCGTAGCTCATCGGCTGCTCCCTTCGTGCTGCTGGTGGGGGGGTCTGTTCTCCCCTGCAGGTGCATCCTCACACGTCCTCGGGTCCCGGGGCTTCCCTGGCTCACCTTTTGGCATATGCTCAATGATGAAAGGAGAAAATGGTCCCTGGCTGAGTTTTCCCCTCAGATAGCCCATTATCTGGACTTCTTTTCAGCAATTCAGTGCATTTTGGACCAAATGATTCCCAGGACACTGGTGACCGTTGTAGGATCCCCCCAAGGGTGGGAGGCGGGGAGCCTGAAAGCTGAGCTAGATCGTGCTCACAGGTCTCAGGCCAGAAGCCACTCAGAAGGCTGCAGAGCCTTAGTCATTATCCCTGGACCCCGGGGCTCCCAGGACCCTGGGGCTGACTCCTGGGCAGTGTTTTTAGGGCCACTCCGTGCACCAGGAGTGTTGACACAGGCAGCCGGCTGGCTGGGCCCTGCAGCGGCATGGACACCTCTGGATGCAGATGTGGTGGAGCATGCCGGTGAACAGCAGAGCTGCCTCGGCAGCCTCCACGAGCCAGGGATGCTCCAGGCCTGGAGAAACCCTCACTGCTGTGCCCCCAGCCCAATCCCTGACCTGCAGACCCACTGTTTGGCATGGGTTCCCTGTGTCTGTCAGAGGCTGAGACACCCACCACCTGACCCGGTGACAGGGAAGAACCGGGAGAGACAGAGCACGTGTGCCTTGAACCAAACCAGTCCGGTCTGCACCAGTCCAGAGGGCCCTACCACACCCTCCTCAACAGCCCGATCCTCCTGATAGCGACAGCTCTCGGTGACAGGCGACTTCCAGCTGAGGCTTCTTGCTGGCACTGGCCAGATGGCCTGCAGCCCATGGTGTGGTCACGAAGTCTCAGGAGGAGACTGCTGTGGGCCCTGACCCTTGTGTTAGTCTCATTTAGCCCCACAGAATACTCTAGAAATTCAGTGACTCACAGGAGGATGAGGCACTTGCTGACAGCCTGTTTTGAGATGTCACCAATATTTCTTGTAAGGCGAGTGCACAGATAACCTGAACTATCTTCCCCATAAGTCACAGGGACCTTGGATCTTGGAAAATGCTTGATGGCAGATAGGGTCTCGTGGGACCGATGGTGGCTTTATGGCCTAAGAATAGTTAGCCAAATATCCCCTCTGCGTTTCTTCCTACAGAGAAAAAGTGCCACCAAACAGCACTCTGACCACGACGCTCACGCTGGTGCCCTTGTTGGCCAACAACCGTGAAAGACGGGGCATCGCCCTGGATGGGAAGATCAAGTACGAGGACACGAACCTTGCCTCCAGCACCATGTGAGTCCTTGTAGCTCAGGAGACGAGCCGCCAAGACTCAGTGCAGAGGTGGTACTGGTCTGCCCCGCTTCTTATCTCACCCCCTGGGCTCATGGGCTCACGTGGAGCCTGATGGCTGTCACTCCAGGCGCAGAGTGCTGACTCGGTGGCCCGAGCGGGGCCCACACTCCCTCCCCTGGTGTGACATGGTGGTTACAGCAGTGGGCTCTGGAGGCAGCCTCCTGCCAAGCCCCAGCTCCACTGCTTAGAGTCTGGGCTACCCTGGGCAAATGACTCAGGCTGCCTAAGAACCTTAGTTTTCTCATCTGTACAGTGGGGGTGCTGTCTTTTCTTGTGGAGAGGCTTATAAGGATTACGGGAGACAGTCCGTGTAAAATGTGGTGCTGGGTACACAGTGAGTGCTCCAGAAATGTCAGCCGTTACCTTCTAAAAATATCATTAGCTAGTGTAGTGCCCTAAGCACAGAAACTGAGTAATGCCGGGGCGCCCAGCTGGCCCAGTTGGTAGGTCGTGTGACTCTTGATCTCGGGGTCATGAGTTTGAGCCCCCCATGGGGCGTGGAGCCTAGTTAAAAAATAAAAATAAAAATAAAAATAAATAAACTGAGTAATGCAGGTGGCCTCATGCATGGTGGAATGGCCATTTTTCATTTCCACCAGGGAAGGTAAAGAACAGGAGGTCCTAATAGCTACAGATGTTAATTAAATTTCAATGAAGCTAAGCACTGCTCTGCTGACCCCAACTCAAAGAACCATTGGCTGGCTGAATTTTGCCAGCGGATCTAGCACAAACTGGAGGGAGCCTTCCAGGTCAACTATCCACCTGTCCTGGCATGTCCAGCCATCCTTCAAGGCTTCCATTCCCAGAGCATGTTGGTTGGCGAGCCCTGAGTCGGGGAGATCTCAAGGCCCACTCCCTGCCATCCCTCGTGTGATGCACTGGGGCTCCCTCCATGGCCCCAGTAGGCCACCTGCAAGGGGATGCCATCGGGAAGAGGCTCTCCTGCTTGATCTCCATGACCCCCTAGCTCAGCAGCCCATGGGCTCCGAGACAAGAGTGGGGTCAGCAAACATTCGGCAGGAAGCGGGATCATGGGAGTCAAAGGATTTTCTGAGGAGAAGGGTCCAAGTTGGTATGTTCGATTCTAAGGCTCTCTGGTGAAGGTCTGGGAGAGTGACTGGCAGGCACGTGACACGAGATCAGTTTTTTCCAGGGTGTGGCCATCATGACACCAACAGTGGCATGCCACGTTTATAGAAACGCTGTATGGTTTGTCGACTATTTCACAACCATGTAAGTCTTCCACACTTTTGTGAGGAAGGCAAATTTATACTCATTTTATGAATGAGGAAATTGAAGTTCAGCCAGAAGGAGAGGCTTGACTAAGGTCACCTGGTCAATTAATGGCCGAGCAAAGGCCACTCCTAACCCCGAGTCCCTCCCTCACCCCCAGCTTCAGGGCTGCCTTCCAGGGCCCTGGAAAGTGACAACCACAGCAGAACCTGGATTAGCCAATCTCTGTGTGTGTGTGTGTGTGTGTGTGTGAGAGAGAGAGAGAGAGAGAGAGAGAGAGAGAGCGCGCAAGTGGGGGCGTGCAGAGAGACTCTCCCATTCAAGAAAGATGGCGGAGGGGAGGCTTGCAGGGTATTATCAGGCATGAGCTGAAGCACATTCTCTCCCCCAGCTGTTTCACTCCATTCAGTACAAGTCAGACAGTCAGTCCTAGCAACGGGGGGGTGGTGGGGTCTCAGGCTTGCACCCCTTTTTGTCCCCTTTGGTATCAGCCTCTCTCAACTGTGTGACCACATTCCATGATTCCAGATAAAGGCATTTGCCCTCCACAAGCAGCTCCAGGCACCAAGGAGCTGATGGAGTATTTGAAGGGCATCATGGCCCTGGGAGCAATGCCCAAGGTGCCTCCCATGAAAGGGATCCCTGGGCTGGGGTCTTTGGGCCTAGAACCTACCCTGTACTCTCAGACCCTTCTCAGACCCTTCTCAGACCTCTCAACACAATCGTGCCCTGCTTTCTGCCTCAAGCCTTCAGCTTTCTTGGCCATGTTGTCTATTGTCATTCACATTGTTGTAGCTAGCCTGTCATGATATTTTTCAGACCTTAACTCCTGTGACTGGGCATCCTGAAATACTCAATGTCCCTGCAATGGACGGCATATGAGATAACAATGTGTTATAATGCCCAGCAGGGTGCCTGTCAGACAGTAGGAGCTCAGCACCTGTTAGTAGAACCTGGAATGGAGCTCCTATGGGGGAAAGTTAGACAGTGCTCTCTTTGGGGGCATGGGCAATGGCCTCACGCACTGTGTTCATTCACCTCAACACGATGCTGGGAGCTGGGGGCCAGAGCACAAAGGAGGGAGACCCATGCTGATGGCAGATGGCCAGGAAGGCTTCACAAAGGAGGGTCAACTTCAACTTGAGGTCTTAGCAGAGAAGGAGGGCATTCCAGGCTGGTGTGTGGTAAGGCTGGTGCATGGGAGACACTGGGGCATAGCGGGGCGTGAGGTGGCAAAGGCAGGGAAAGGCCAGCTCACAGATTGACTGCCAGGCCATGCTGAGGCTTGACCCTGGGAGAGCCCTCTGGCTGCAGAGTGGCTGAGAGCTCAGGGAAGCGGCTGGGCCTGTGGGAGGTAAGTCACTGAGATAATAGAGGCAGGAAAAGCCTACGGAGGACTCAGTGGTTGGCCAGGGATGGCAGGTGGGGCAGAGGGAGGAGCCAAGGAGGATGAGGAGGGGGGTGTTTCTGGCTGATAAGCAGGTGGATGAACAACACTGGAGACAGAGTAGGTAGAACCAGGAAACACACTCTGCCCTTTGAACTTCCGGGGTGGGGACGGGTGGGAAGAAATGCCAAGCTACAATGCAGGAAAGGAATCCCCTCCCTTGACTATGGAAAGTTCTAGGACTTTGACAGCTTGGTTGAATTCACCAGTTCCTTAAGAAGATGCTCCCATTACAATAGGCTTGTCTGGAGGTGAGGGGTTTGTTCATCCAGTCTTTGCTTTCTGCTGTTCCTCTGTAATTTTCCGCTTTTCCTTTCTGTTTGAGCAGAATAAAGGAGGGCATAGACCGGACTGTCTTGGGCATCCTGGTGTCTTACCAAATCAAAGTGAAGCTCACGGTGTCAGGGTGAGTGTCCAAGAGCCAATGCTGTGGGCTCTGTCTTGGCCTCTCCCCATCAGAATTCTTCCTTTCCTGAATGATTGGGAGCCAGCAAGGAAGAAAGATCTACAAATTCTATGGATGACCAAGTAGAGTTTTGGAGAGATTCTGTTTGTCTTGTCATGACCAAGTAGAGTTTTGGAGAGATTCTATTTGTCTTGTCATCGTCGATTCTGTTTGATCTGACATCACGTGGGAAAAATTAGAAGGAGCAAACTACGAAATACATTAGTGCTACTTGGTGGAAGTGTGCGTGCTTACGCTCACATGGTGGAGGTTGATACGCCAAAAAGAAAAATCCGTTCAGTGCTACATCACACTTCAGGAAAGAAGGGCAGCTGCCAAACGAATTCTCGGTAGATCTCCATTTTTGCATCTTAGGAGGGAAAGAACTTGAATTCTCACTTTCCTTTCAAATCCCATTGCCAAAGGTTCTGGCCTTTTACCTTGACGAGCCATCAAGGGCAAGTCCAAGCATATATTCTGTGATTCTAAGTCGATAATGAGTTCCCCCAGTTTCGGCTGGGACAACAAAGTGGAGCATGGGTTGATTTTACAAACTGTGTTACCCCCGTGTTTGTAGTTGTAGTGTTTTTCAAAGTGCGTAGCATTACCTTTGATTTTCTCCGAGAGGATCTAAAACGGTAGAGTTTCTTTTAGTAGTCAGGATAAGTGAATAGCAGTGTATTCCACAAAGACCTCTGTGGTCTATTCTTGAACATCAGGGCTTGGACCTAAGTGATTCCTCTTTTTAGCTAATCCACTTGAGAAAGAGATGACGTCACAAGTAGAGAGGAAGAGTCGGGTTGAATGTTACGGGATTGCAAAGATCCCGTAAGTTGTGAGTGCGGAGCGTGCCTGGGACATGTCCACCTCTGAATAATGGGAAATAAGGTTGTGGTATCACTGGGACACTCACCAGCCCTGTTTGCTTTTGTTTCCTAGCTTTCTGGGAGAGCTCACCTCCAGGTAAGCCTGGTCACCTTCCTTCCCTGCTTGATTCTCGGGATATCATGGGGAACCAATCTGGGGTTCAAGACAGTAACGGTGAAATCTGGTTTGCTGGCAGTTCTGCTCAGAGGCGTTATGAAGTGAGGCCCACTGCCTACCAGAGGCATCGTACGAATGTTGCCTAATCGGTGTGAGGCTGGGGATGTTTCCTCGAGACCATAGCTGAGCCTCCCCTGGGCAAGGACACACACACACACACACACAAACGCACGCTCAGAAAACTGGCATGCTCCTTTGTGTCTTTGTGTCTGTGTGTATGTAACATGAAGTTTACCATCTGAACCATTTTAAAATGTACAACGTCAAGGATGTTTAAAATATTGTGCAATGGTCAGTGCTCTCTGGCTCCTTCGTATTTTTACCACCACAAAAGGAAACCATAGCCATACCTATTAAGTGGTCTCTGACATTCCCCCCTTTTCCTCGCCCCTGGCCACCACTGATCTTTCTATCTCCATGGATTTCCCTCTTCTGGCTATTTCATAAAAGGAATCAGGCAGTATCTGTCCTTGGGTGACTGCTTCTTTCACTGAGCATCATGTTTCTGAGGTTCATCCGTGTTGTAGCAGATGTCAATACTTCATTTCTTTTTATGGCTGAATATTTGGGTCCTCCATCCAGCAGCTGGTGCACATTTGGGTTGTTTCCACCATTTGGCCATTGTGAACAGTAACAGCTACCTTTTTCAAACCATGCCCAAAGTGGCAGGCCTGAAGCCACGTCCGAGGCGGGCGCTGACCTCGCAGACTCTTTCATCCTGGCTCTTACTGTCTCCATCCCTCACGTGGAACCCAGACCCCATCTGCACTGGGGTCTGACCGGAGTCGCCTTGTACACAGATGTGCTCTGACCAAAGCCGTAACGTCGGGGTAGGAGGCGGTGGGTCCTGGGTGAAGCAAGGAGAGACCCTTGCTCTTTCACTCCTTCCTTTCCATTCTTCCTTGGTCCAGATTTGCCTTCTGTTCTCCATCCTGACCCCTTTCCTTCCTTCTTTTTGTATAAATTCCAAGCCACCCCGAAGCGCTTCAGTTTCTGGAATTTGGCGTGGCGGGCGCTGCTCATTTCTCTTCTGCTCTCTAACAAGCGACTATGTGACTCCTGACATAGAATAAACACACGAAAGGTCATGTACATTTTGGCAAGTTTTTTTTTTTTTTCCCAAAACTGTCCTTTCTGCGGGATTTCACTTCTCTACCCACCATAGCACATCACTGGAACTAATAACCAGAAGGAAGGGGAATGAACTTACAAAGCCTAGCTGTCTCTGCCATGCCTAAGTGAAGTTTCTGGACCGCATTCCGGGGAATACATTTAAAATTCCTCCTTGACCACTTCCTGATTTCTGGTTTGTTTTGTTTTGAATCTCACTGAATCCTCTTCCAGCTTGGAATCTCTTCAGCCACCACTCTGTTCTGTGTGCTTTACAATCCTGTGTGTCTTCTCATCCATCTGTATTCTCTTTTTTCCAGTGAAGTGGCCACTGAGGTGCCTTTCCGCCTCATGCACCCCCAGCCCAAGGACCCAGGTCAGTCACGCGTCGTCTTGGCTTTCTCCAGTCATTTACTACTTGCAGATTTCTTATTTATTCATTGCTGGTCGTTCCTGACCATGGCCCCGGGGGGCATTGCCAGGTGATTGCTTGTCATCCTCACGGTGCCCTGGGGCCAGCCCACAGAGGAGTGTTCATCTCCTCAGCCACGAGCCACAAGCCACGAGCCACGAGCCATGGCTTGTCCACCTTCAGTTAGCATGTGGACAATAGAGCATCCCTGCCCTTGGACACGGACTCTCCTGTTGGGTTTTATCAGGGATGGTTTACAAGCCGAAGCTCTGGTGGGAATAGAACTGGATTGAGATTTAAAGAAAATTTAGGTGCAAAATACATTTGAAAGGCTGAGGCTTTTGCATTTCATTTGGAAACATTAACAGGCATTCACAAGATGAGTATTTTGGGCGGTGGCAATTGTGATGAGAGTACAGAAAATACTAGAAAAAGGGGTCAGGCCAGGTTCCTGACGCCTTGGCTCCTTTGAATTGCAAACCCATTGGCTCTCGTATGGATGTCTGCAGTAAATGGAGTCATGGTTGTACAACTCTGTGAATATAGTAAGAACCACTGGACTGTGCCTGTCACTAGGAAAATTGTATGGTATATGAATTAGAGCTCGATATGGCTTTTAAATATGTATCTTTAAAGATTGTTATTTACTTACTTGAGAGAGAGAGAGGAGGAACGGAAGGAGAGGGACAAGCAGACTCCTCATGAGTGTGGAGCCCCATGCGGGGCTCGATCTCACGACCCCGAGACCAGGACCTGAGCTGAAAAAAAGTGGTATAAACAAACAAGATTTATTTTTCTTATATTTTATAGCTTTTTGTATCTTGATCATGAAATGACCTTTAAACACTAGGATGAGCCCCCGTATTCATTTTGGGTTTGTCTCAAAAATATTTTGTCTCCAAGTATTTTTCCAAATATTCTGGATTTAAATAGTCAATGTACTTTGGAGAAAAAGTAGTCTGGCCACATTTTTCTTATTCGTACCTGCTGGTATCATTCAGATACTATTTTTTAACTCTGAGATGCATTCTGGTCCCTTTCAAGGACATTTAAAAGAATATTTTAAAACTATGACCTGAGACGATGCCATCGTTTATGGCAGATTGTTCTCTGGAGCCGTGAACAGACTTTTTGCCTTAAATTGGGGGAAGTGGGGCTCTTCCTTTTCTGGGTATGACATTCTCATGTTCCAGTCATTCTGGCCCTTCCATTGAACATACCACAAGGTCAAGACTAAACGGTGATCTTTTGTCCTGTGGACAAAAGGGAGAAAGGACAGATCACCCCGGGGCCTCTAAATTCTGACTTCCCGAGATTTGAGTCACAGGACTTTCATGCACAGGACTACTCACACCTTACCTGCCTGGTGTCCGGCTCTGAGTCTAGACAGGTAGACTAAGCAGAAACAGTGCTAAGTTGTAGCTAAGAAGCTCTGCCAGAGCCTGGGGCCAAGTAATTTATACCTAATAGACACTACAGAAATGCTACCAAGTTTTTATTATCCCCTGTCAAGAGCATCCACCATGGAATGCAGATGTTGATTTGATTCTCTTTCAGGCTGACGGTCCCAGGTAGTGTAATTAGGCTAGCACGTGGGAGCCCAGGATGGTTCCTGCCCCGGGGACCTCTCCGTTGGTCTGTGGTTAGCAGCCCACACGGACACTTCCCTCCTAGTGCCCGAGAGACAAGAGCTGTGGGTCTCCATCACCGTGGTGCTCCCGAAAAACCCTCTGGAGCTGTTTGCTCGGCTCTTGCTGGCTCACCCCTGAGGGTTACGGGACTTCACTAGGTGGACAGAAAACTGAAGGAACGAACGAACAACAAAGAACCACTCAAATGAATAACAGTTAATCAGGGGCTGCAAAACATATCTGAAAATATAACGCAACAACAACAAAATGATCAACATGTTAACAGAGAAACCAACCCCTGGGGGGCCTGGGAGTGGTTCCCCAGCTTGAGTGCACCCCCCAGCCACGGGAGGTGCTGGTTAGATGTCCATCCCGGGACTCGCCCCTTGTGAGCCGGGCCTGAACGTGTGAGATGGGCCCGGAGCGGGGGTCATAACTGCACCTGGGACTTGGCTCTGGATAGAATCCAAAGGACACAAAGGGAGAAACACTTTGAAAAGAGAAAGCATCCCAGAGGTGAAGGTATGGTTTGTTCTGGTTGAGGAGGTGAGGGCGAGGTGTTCTGTAAAGGAGACCAGGGTTCAGATGTGCAGAGAGAAAGGCTCTGGCAGCTGGAAAAGGCAAAGAGGGAGGGAGTGCACGCAGTTGTTAGGAAATGCGTGTACCTAGGTTTCTTTTCCTTCCAACTGTAAAGTCCCCAAAATAAGGAAGAAATTTTCCAAGTAAGCTATCCACGGAATTTATGCTGATAGGGGCGCCTGCGTGGCTCAGTCGGTTAAGTCTCTGACTCTCGATTTCAGCTCGGGTCATGATCTCAGGGTCGTGAGATCGGGCCCCATGTTGGGCTCTGTGCTGGGCATGGAGTCGGCTTGAGATTCTCTCTCTCCCTCTGCCCCTCCCCCTGCTCACGTGTGTGTTCTCTCCCTCTGTCTCTCAAAAGAAAAAAAAAAAAGAATTTATGCTGATAATTCTCTCTCTCTCTCCTTTATTCCATGCTTACAGCAAAGGAAAGGTGAGCCACTGCCCTGAGCTTCCCTGTGTTCTGTGACTTCCTCCTCAGGCACAAACCCCCTTTGGGGTCTTTTTGTACACACCACATGCTCTGAATACCTCCTCAGCCTCTGGTTTTCCTTCTGCTCCCTAGTACTATGGATTTGCACACACACTGCTCACACATGCGCACACACGCACCCTCGGGTATCCTGGGCATGTGTGTCTGCTCTGTGGGTTCCTTCAGTTTCTCTTCTTTGTGTTTGTTAAAGAGACTTTACATGAAAAGCTGTGAGGAGAACGGCTTGGTCCCAGGCTCCATCCTGTAGGAAAATCTTGATCGGTTCCCCTGTTGCAAAGGGAAGACCAAGGGTCTTACTTCGCTTGAGATTTCACTGCGAGCTTCCAAGAGCGTGCCGTGATCAAAATGTTCTTTGTTCTGTTTTAGTTTTCAGAATGAAAATTTGGTTTTCGAGGAGTTTGCTCGCCAAAATCTGAAAGACTCAGGAGACCCCGAGGAAGGGAAGAAAGACCAGGAGGCCAGGGATGAGTGAGAAGACCTCTGGGAAACGGGGTAGTTCATAGCGCAATGAGCCACGCTCCAGAGTTAGCCCTTTAGTTATGCTAAATGCCGAAGTGTGAGTCTTCTTCACAGAAATAAAGTTTGTTCTGCTGCAATCTGATTTGAGCTGATTGGGGCTGGCTTGTTGAGGGGGCTGAGTGATGTCACTGACATGGAAGCTGCTGCCCGCAGCGTCCTGTGTCTCAGGTGGGGGAGGGCAGCACCTAGAACGGGAGCCAGACCTGCTCAGCACTGGCTCATGGAGGTGGGAAGATGGCCCAGGTTTGGTGAGCTCACTGCTGGAGCCTGGTGTGCCCAGGGCTTTCTCCAGGGGTCCTGGGGTAAACTGCTTCCCCGGAAACATATGGGGGCCGGGGGGGAGGCAGTGTTTCTAATGACCTGGCCACTCCTAGCTCCACGGGCCCCCAGGAGCCTCCTGAGATAAACAGGGCAAAGGACAAATGTGGCCAAAACACTCTTCATCACTGATTTAACTTTTGGTCCAAGTCCCTGTTTGAGCTCTGGGTTGTTAGTTAAGTTTCTCCTGAAAGCAAGCAATGAAATCAGATTTGGCTAGTTTAAGGGGAAACGGAGTGCACTGGGAGGACCTTGGAGGGGCTCAGAGAACGGAATTAAAGGAAGAATCTGAGTAGCCGCGGCTGAGGTGGGCAGGGATCAGAAGCTCCTGGGGCTGCCCAGGGGCTCAGGGGCCCGCCCTCTGGGCAGCCATCCTCCCGGAATGGTGGCCCCGCACCAGATGCCCTGTCTCCGGGTCTCTGTTTCCAGTGTGTGGGTCCTGAGCAGGAGAATCGGGCTGGCCCAGCTTTGGTCAGGTAGATCAATGCCCTGTGGCCAGTGATTGCAGCACCCGGCCCTAGGAACGGTCTGTCCTGGGAGAGGGGGCTTCTCAGTTAGAGTATCTTCACTGAGGTTGGGTGTGTATGTGGCGGGGGGGTGTGGGGGGAGGCTGCTCTGTGTCAGGGAGGAAGGTGGAGTTGAAGGGGCAATGGGATGACGGAGGTGGCACCAGGGCCCTGTCCTTCAGAGTCCCCTTCCTGGCCCGTGGTACTCACCAGTCTTGGGAGCTGGTACCAAGGGCCACAGAGGCGCTTGGGGGAAGTGTAGGCTCTGGACCATGCTTCAGGGGAGTAGGAACAAAGGGGTGTGCAGGGTTCTGCACAGGTGAAGCCCTTCACAGAAGGTAGGGTGAATGGGAGGGGACATGGGGGGCGTGTAGACACTTGGGATCAGGTCTCCAGGACCATGAGCAGTGACAGACGGCAGGACAGCAGCTCAGGCTCCATGCACACGAAGGTGCCCACCTCTGGGGTTGTTCAGCAGGATTCTAGGCTGGCTTGTGTCCTGGGGACTGGGATTTAGGCTGGAGGCTCCACTTGGGAACCGTGGATGGGATCCCACACACACAAAGCAAGGTGTGGACTCATGTGGGGTTTGAGGCATTCTGATATTGACAGGGATGAGGATTCATTTCAGGAGAAGGACTAATAATAATAATAATACAGGCAGAAGACTGAGCCTTTGGCCTGTGGGTTTGCAGGGTCAGACACAATTTCTCCTTCGTGTTTTCTCCCATTCCAAGGGAACAGCACCACTCCAACCCACGCCCCCTCTTAGGACACTCAGGAAGGATCAGAGCAGCAGGCTCCTCTGGGGATCAGAGCCCTTCCTCTGTTTCTGCCCAAGCCAAAGGGCAGCTTTGGTTGGCTCCCGCCAGAGATCCTGGGCAAGCGGGGCACCTGGGAGTCCGCCCGGCAGTGCCTGGTGAGAGGACCAGCCCATTGGTTCCTGCATTGCTTGACCCCAGGACATCCTAAGTCAGGGTGGATGTTAATGGGCTTGGCCTTTGGAACTGTGTGGGTTAGAGCTGGAGAAAAGGAGCTGGAAGGTCAATCCGGCACACCAGAGGTCCGAACAGTCCTTGCCCTCCAGGTTATTTTGGGACCAGAACGCCCAACTCACAGACTTCCAGGTGCTGGCTAGAATATAGCCTGCAGCTGGTCACCCTGGGGAGGGGGTGGGGGTGGGAGCAGGGAGCGAGCCGACGAATGGGATGTGGAGCCTTGCTTGGGCTGGGCCTTCGCTCCCTGGGGAGTCTACTGTCATGTTGTCAGGAGGCTGGATGTTCGTGTGCAGGTCGGATGTGTGGCCCAGGGGTTCCCGGGTAGGTGCACTGGAAGAAACAGGGCACAAAGGAATTGAGAGTGCTACATGCAGAGAGTGGTGGCTGGGAACCTAGGACAAAGTTCTGCAACCAGCAACCGGAGGGCTGGAGAGGAGGAATCCCTCCTACTTACCAAGCACCTGCCTTGTGCTAAAGGCACTTTACCTCTTACATCTTATCACGAGAGCCACGCTTGTAAGTGGGGCCTGTCACAGTCATCTGTTAGTTGGGGAAAGTACAGTTGGGAGACCTTATGCACCTTACCCAAGGTCACACAGCTGGTGAGAGTCAGAGTCGAGACCTGAACTCTGGTTTTCCTGAGTCTGTATCATCAGCCCTTTGCTCACCTTCTGATGCTGAGACTTTGGGGGCTCGGAGGCAGAGGTTAGCACTTCTGACTCAGCAATGGCTGCCCTAAGTTCTTTTTTTAAATCGAAATGTTATGGAGATAATTGTAGATGCACATGCAGTTGTAAGAAACAATACAAAGAGATCCTATATTTTCCCCCAGGTAACATCTTGCAAAATGAATGCATGCTATCACGAAGGACATGGACCCTGGTATGGTCCACCCATCTGCTTCCGATGTCCCCAGTTTTACTTGTATTTGTGTGCGTGTGTGTATTTAGTGAGCTACAATTTTATCACGTGTGTCGCTCATTAACCTCCGTTTAGAGAGTCTGTTTTCCTCTCCCTCTAACACTTCCCATTGCTCCCCTCCCCTTTTAAGGCCACTGCCTTCATGGTGGACCCCACTAATCCTTGGGGGGATGCGGTGGGTGCGGACCCCAGTTGGCATGTTTGGAAATGTAATGGGGGTGGTTATTTGGTTGTCACAATGCCTGGGGCCAGAGAAAAGATAGGTCACATGCAGTGAAGAAATGTCCGGCTCCAGATGTTGATCATAACCCGGGTTCGGGGTAAAATAAGATAATTCCCATATTTTAAAGCACATCATGCATTCTAACGGGAAGTGGGTTTTTTTTTCCTTTTTTTTTTGACAGGAGGGGCATGCACTTTTGCATTGACAAGTCGAGAAGGATTAGGTTGAATGTGAAGTGTGTTATTACTGCCACCTTGATATGCCCTTAAGGTGGGGTAAACTCAGGGAGGCGCACATTGTTGGAGATGATTCACAGTGTGACTCATTCCATAGGGAGGCACCGGAGGGAATGTGCTCTTCCAGGCAAGCCACTTCGGGGGAGATCTCCAAGGGAACAGTGCTCAGCAGTCACACGAGCACAGAAAGGCTTCTCCGCTCATCAGAGGAAATATGCCAGAGTTGGGTTTCTCTGACTTAGGAACATAATACGATTCTTAATGAGCCTAATGCTCTTTTAAAAAATACGCTTTTTATTTTCAAGTAGTTTGAGATTTACAGAAGAGTTGCCCAGTTAGGACGTGAACTCCTCCACACCCAGTTTCCCTTGCTACGAATGTCTCACATTAGGATGGCACATCTACCACGCTTAAGGAATCCATAGTGACACGTTATTATTAAACTAAAGCCCATTCTTTATTCAGATTTCCTTAGTTTTTACCGAATGTCCTTTTTATGTTCCAGGATCCCACATGACATTTAGTTGTCCTGTCTCCTTAGGCTCCCCTTGGCTGGGACAATTTATAGGACTTTTTCATGATTGCAATATACTCCTATCCAGCCACATCGGCTGCCTCTCAGGTTCACGTCTCTGGCTTTTTGCCTCTCAAATGATGGATTCTAGAGCCCAGACGTCCCCTGAGCTTCTGTCGGGTGTAGGCGACAGCTCACCCAAGCACCTCTAATTCAGTTTGTTCAAAACCAAGTTATTCTCATCTCCTCTAGGTCTAATTGTGGTCACTGGGGCGGCATCCCTCTTGAAAGCTGTGTCCCCGGGAGGCATCCCGATTTGTCCTGCTCCTTCATCTCCTGACTAGGAGCAGCTGGTGGTCCCATTTCTTTCCACCTCTGCTGAATCTCCTGCCTGTCACCTCTTCTCTCCACCGCCAGGACTACTGCCTTGGTTCTACCCCAAATCAAGCGTTGCCTAGATTGGTGAATTGCCTTCTAATGCCCTGTTTCTAGTCTTTTTTCCTCTGGATCATTCTCTGTCCAGATACATTGGTTCCTCTGCTTTAAACACCCTTCAGTGGCCTCTGTGCCCGAGGATGCAGTCCTTACCCCTGAGAACAGCACAAGGGGTGCTCTGGGTCCAGCTGCAGCTGTGCACCCTCCCGGCTCCTCCTCCCCTCGCCCTTGGCTCAGCAGCAAACTTGCCTGGGAGTCTCTTGCCTTGTTGTGTTTTCCTGGAAAATTCCCTCCATCCCCTCACCTTTCTACTCAAATCTGCAAACCCTGCTGGGGTCATCCCTCCTCTGGAGAGCCCCCGACACCCTTGACAGAATTAACTCTTAGTTCCCCTCCGTTTTGTACTTACGTATCACACTATTTGTAATTAATTGATACAAAACCCACATTAGTCGGCTCTGCCTGTCATTACAAAGGACCACAGACCGGGGGGCTTCAGCAGAAATTTTTCTCACAGATCTGGAGGCCAGAAGTCTGAAATCAGTTTGGCAGAGTCGGTTTCTTCTGAGGCCTCTCTCCTTGACTTGTAGGTGGAATCTGTGTCTCTTCACTCGGTCTTCCCACTGAGCCTATCTGTGTCCACATTTCTACTGCTTGTAAGGACATCAGTCATATGGGATTACAGCCCATCCTAATGGCCTTATTTAACTTGATTACTTTTTTTTTTTTTTTAAAGATTTTATTTATTTGACAGAGAGAGACACAGCGAGAGAGGGAACACAAGCCGGGGGAGTGGGAGATGGAGAAGCAGGCCTCCCGCGTGGAGCAGGGAGCCCGATGCGGGGCTCAATCCCAGGACCCCGGGATCACGACCCGAGTCAAAGGCAGACGCCTAACGACTGAGCCACCCAGGCGCCCCATAACTTGATTACTTCTTTAAAGGCCCCATCGCCAAACACAGTCACATTCCGATGTCAGGAATAACATCTGCAGGTTAGTTAGGACTTCAACATGTGAATGTTGGGGCGGGTGGGAGCCCAGTTCAGCCCATAACAGGCCCTTCTCTCCTCTTGCTTCCTACAAGCTCCTTCAGGCCCAGCTTCCTGGGAAGGCTAGCCTAGAAGCATCAAGAACTTTGGAGTCACATGGCCCAGGTCCAAACCCTGTCTCTTTTCCACTCCTTGGGAGAGGTAGCATTCTGAACCTCAGGCTGCAGTCTTCATCTCCAGAGCGGGCCCAGTGACCTTGCTCTGTGGGGCGTGTGTGAGGATTAGAATCACCGGTTAGGTGTCTGCTGTGTGTGTCCCGCGGTCTGCACCCCGAGAACCAGCATCACTATCTTCGAGCATTGCAGAACTTACTGTGATGAGGGAAACGTTCTGTATTTGTGCTGTCCCGTGTGGTAGCTGCTAAGCCACGCATGGCTATTGTGTATCTGAAATGTGGCTAGTGCGACTGAGGAACTGAACATTTAATTTTAATTAATTGAAACTGAAACTGAAGTAGCCACATGTGGCTAGTGGCTAGAGCATTGGGCGATGCACCAGGGGCTCTGGGCCTGTCCCAGAGTGTTCCTGCCTTAGGCCCTGAGATGCCCTGTCCTGGCTGTGAGTCCATTTCCCTGGCCATGTCCCCATGCTAGATGGGTTCACTTGTTTTGCCTTTGGAAAGTGTCACCCCAAGTAGTGGGGGCCAGAGCATGCTGACCGGCAGGCAGACCGGGGCCCACCCAGTCTCTAGCAGGAGCCCTCTGAAAGGGCAAGGGGACAGTCATGTAGCCCCCTAAGGATTTGCCCCTCTCACCTGTATGGCAGCAAAAACAAGTGCACTCTCTGGGCCCTCCAGTGAAGGGCTCACCTACCTGGCTATCATCTGGCAGTCCCGGCTACCACGCTGGGCCTCATCCCAGTCACCTGTGCCTCCTGCCTCCTGCCTCCACCTACACATCACTTGGCTCCCGAGTCCACTTCTCTATCTCTGCGGCCCCTCCCAATGACCCAGGGCAGCCACCTGCCCTGATTACTTCAAAGCCTGGATCACAGGCCCCAGCTTTGTGACCCAGCCCTGCCCGGGGTTAAAATCCCTCAAGGGCTTCCTGTTACACTCGGGACCAGCCCTTTATCAGGTTTCCAAAGCCCTATCTGACCTGCCCGCCCCCAGGCTCATCTCTTCTTGTTATTTTCTTCCCTTTAGGCTATGACTTCCGTTTTCTTCCTGGACACTTGTTCTTTCTTGCCTCCAGGACTTCGACCAGTCTGGCCCTTCGTCCTGGAACACAATTCCCCAGGCAGGGTTAACTCCTACTAGCCCTTTTCTTCTCTCAAGCATCATTTCTCCAGGAACCCTTCCCAGATGGAATCGTGTATCCCTGTTCTGGCATCCCAGAGGCCAGTCCTTTCTTTTTTCTTTCATACATTCAGGCATCCATCCACTCCCAACTGTTTACTAAATGACAGACGCTGCTTTAGACGCTGGCGACACAATGCAGGGCAAGACAGGACGGTCCCGCGCCTCCTGGAGATCACTTACGTTCTTGAACGGGAAGACTGAAGATTGAAAAAAAAGTGAACACGGAGACAAAAAAAAAAACAACACACAAATTGTGTCCTAGACAGAAAGCAGACGCTAAGACCAGGAGCCAGAGGACACGGGGGGGGGGGGGGGGGGGGGGGGGGGGGCGGTTAGAGGCAGGGGGGCCCCGAGATTGGCTCCATCTGCGGCTGTGCGCGCGGCCGGCAGGGGGCGCGGCGAGGCGGCGTGGGGCCCCGCCCAGGCCCCAGGCCCGCCCCCGCCCCGACAGGCCCCGCCCCCAGACCCCGCCCCCGGCCCCGCCCCCGCCCGCTGTGCGCGCGCTGGCCCGGCAGCATGGCGGCGGCGGCGGGCGCTC